>NC_081180.1:220339944-220616880 GCF_029867415.1 Vicia villosa | reverse complement strand
AGCAGACTATCTTATCTGAAGAAGACTGTCGAATGTCGCTCTGCAGGAGATTCTCGGCTGAGGAATTCCAAAAGTGAACAAACTATCTCTTTGAGGGAGACTACCATTTGTTGACTTGCTTGGTGAGATCCTTGTGTATGAACTGTTGTTTCGAAGGAAAAAGTTTCTCCGGAACTTGCAGGGGAAACTTGAGTTCATGCCTCAATGACTTAGGCATTCACAGGATCAAAGCCTGATTCGGCTATGCAATTATGATGTAATGTATGCATGAATATTATGACAATGATAAAATGTAAAGTGAATGTGAATAGAATTGTCGCGGATGTAAAATCCTAAGATACGACTTGAATTCTTGTTGATCAGAAGATGTCCTCTTCTTGTAGTTCGAACTCTGTTGGGAATATCTGGTTATCAGTTGTCCGCTGTCCGAAGTAAGTAATATGAATTGAAGTGAAGATCGTCATCGGGAGATGTTCGCAAAGCGACCTCATGGGGAAATCTTGGTTCCCGGAGTCTCAACCGTTCTCGGAGCAACTGTTTGCATTCTTCCTATTGTTTGTAAACCTTAGAAAGAAATTTCACCTTTATTTTTGCAAGTAAATTCATTTTTATTTTATGAAAACATTTGTTTCAAGAAATTGACTGTTTAAACTTAAAATGCATTTCAAGAAACTGAATAAGACTAGATTGCAAAGGAAAAGCACAAGGCTCAAATTATTATATATGGAATGGTAATCAGCCAAATGCTTGATTCCATGGAGTATTTACAAAGTTGGAAATTGGTAATTTTCGGGAAAAGGGCTACGATGAAACGTGACGACCGTTATCTTTCCCTTCCACTCCGAGTTGCGCTGTATTCGTGCTTCGTAGAAGATGACCTACTGCTGATGAATATTCCGCTATGGATTTTGAATGATCAAGTTTGTCCTGAACACAGTTACTTGCCATATATCCCTAACTTTTGCGTAAACTACCCCTTTCGGGTTTTAAGTTTACCGGGATTGATGTCTCTAACTTTTGCCTGAATCGCCCTTTTGGGTTTTTTATGCTTACTTGCCATATATCCCTAACTTTTGCGTAAACTACCCCTTTCGGGTTTTAAGTTTACCGGGATTGAAAATTTTTTTTTTTTATGTCTCTAACTTTTGCCTGAATCGCCCTTTTGGGTTTTCGATTCACCGAGACGCTCTTTTTTGCCTAAGCCGCTCTTTGCGAGTTTTCAACTTAGCGAGCTGTTCTTTTAATTATTTAGGCGAAGTATTTCTTGACTGCGTCGACGTTCACAGGACGGGTGAATTCTTCTCCATCCATAGTCGTGAGTATTAAGGCTCCTCCTGAGAAAGCTCTCTTGACCACGTAGGGGCCGTCATAATTGGGAGTCCATTTCCCTCTCGAATCTGTGAGAAAAGATTGAATCTTTTTGAGTACAAGGTCGCCTTCTTTGATTGTGCGAGGTCGAACCTTTTTGTCGAAAGCTTTCTTCATTCTTTGTTGATATAGCTGTCCGTGGCATAAAGCTGTCATGCGCTTTTCTTCGATTAAGTTCAATTCATCGAATCTGCTTTGACACCACTCGGCTTCTGTTAATTTTGCCTCCATCAAAACTCTCATTGATGGAATCTCAACCTCTATAGGTAGGACTGCCTCCATGCCATATACAAGGGAGAAAGGAGTTGCTCCAGTCGAAGTACGTACTGATGTACGGTAACCATGAAGAGCATACGGGAGCATTTCATGCCAATCTTTGTAAGTGATGACCATCTTCTGAATGATTTTCTTGATGTTTTTGTTAGCTGCTTCTACAGCTCCATTCATCTTTGGTCTGTAAGGAGATGAGTTGTGATGTTCGATCTTGAATTCTTCACAAAGCTCCTTCATCATTTTGTTATTCAAATTTGACCCATTGTCAGTGATTATCTTGCTAGGAATGCCGTAGCGACAGATGATGTGATTCTTGATAAACCTGACGACAACTTGTCTTGTAACGTTTGCATATGAAGCTGCTTCAACCCATTTGGTGAAATAGTCTATAGCTACCAAGATGAAGCGATGTCCGTTGGACGCTTTTGGCTCGATCATTCCAATCATGTCGATTCCCCACATGGAGAAAGGCCAAGGGGAAGAGAGTATGTTGAGAAGAGATGGTGGCACATGAATTCTATCGGCGTAGATCTGGCATTTGTGACACCTCTTTGCGTACTGGTAGCAATCTGACTCCATCGTCAGCCAATAATATCCTGCTCTCAGTATTTTCCTTGTCATGGTATGTCCATTGGTGTGAGTACCAAAGGAACCTTCATGTATTTCTCTCATGAGTATTTCTGCTTCTTTTCTGTCAACGCATCTGAGCAGAACCATGTCGAAGTTTCTCTTGTACAGAACATCTTCATTCAGGAAGAATCTACAAGCTAACTTTCTCAAAGTCTTTCTATCTTTCTTTGATGCCCCAAGAGGGTACTCTTGCTTTTGAAGAAAGTTCTTGATGTCGTGATACCACGGTTTGTCGTCGATGATTGCTTCTACTGTGAACACATGAGCGGGCCTATCCAGGCGCATAACATCGATCCGAGGAATGTCATTCCAATGATTTATCCTAATCATGGAAGAGAGTGTGGCTAATGCATCAGCCAAGTTGTTTTCTTCACGAGGAATGTGATGAAAATCTACCCTGTCGAAGAATGGTAATAATCTTCTCGCGTAGTCTTTGTAAGGAATTAGCCCTGGTTGGCGTGTTTCCCATTCTCCTTTGATTTGATTGATGACCAAAGCAGAATCTCCGTATACATCCAAGTGTTTGATTCTTAGATCCATGGCTTCTTCGAGACCCATGATGCAAGCTTCATATTCGGCCTCATTGTTTGTGCATTTGAAAGTTAATCTGGCAGTAAATGGAATATGGGTACCCTGAGGTGTAACAATGATTGCCCCAATTCCTCGTCCATAAGCATTGACAGCTCCGTCAAAGATTAAGCCCCACTGGGATCCTATCTCAGGTCCTTCGTCTGGTAGTGGCTCGTCGTAATCTTTCATCTTGAGGTACATGACGTCCTCGTCCGGAAAGTCGAAACTGGTTGATTCATGACCATTGAGTGGGTGGTGAGCCAGGTGCTCAGCTAGAATGCTTCCTTTCACGGCTTTCTGTGCGTGATACTCAATGTCATATTCTGATAACAACATCTGCCAACGGGCAATTCTCCCGGTTAAAGCAGGCTTCTCAAAGATGTACTTGATTGGATCCATATGAGAGATCAAACAAGTAGTATGTCGAATCATGTACTGGCGGAGACGCTTGGCAGCCCAGGCCAAAGCACAACACGTCTTCTCGAGCATGGAGTAGCGGGATTCACAGTCAGTGAATTTCTTGCTCAGGTAGTAGATGGCATGCTCTTTTCTCTTTGTCTCGTCTTGCTGTCCAAGGACACAACCCATGGAGTCTTCTAAGACGGTTAAGTACATTATCAAAGGTCTTCCTTCCACTGGAGGAGATAAGATGGGTGGTTCGAGCAGATATTCCTTAATGCTGTCGAACGCTTTCTGACAATCGTCTGTCCAGACGCAACTTTGATTTTTCCGTAGAAGTTTGAAAATAGGAGCGCAAGTTGCAGTCATGAGATATATGAATCTCGAGATGTAATTCAGACGTCCAAGAAATCCTCTAACTTGTTTCTCGGTTCTGGGCGAAGGCATTTCTTGAATTGCCTTGACTTTGTCTGGATCTACTTCAATTCCTCGTTTGCTGACAATGAAACCAAGGAGTTTTCCTGAATAGACACCAAAGGTGCACTTGTTGGGGTTCAGGCGAAGCTGAAACTTCCGTAAGCGTTGAAATAACTTTGTCAGATTCTGTATGTGATCTTCTTCATTTTCTGATTTGGCAATCATGTCGTCCACATAGACTTCCACTTCCTTATGCATCATGTCGTGGAAAAGCGTAGTCATGGCCCTTTGATAAGTTGCCCCTGCGTTCTTTAGTCCAAAAGGCATAACACGGTAGCAGAACGTGCCCCAGGGGGTGATGAAAGCTGTTTTTTCCATGTCTTCAGGTGCCATTTTGATTTGGTTGTATCCTGAAAATCCGTCCATGAATGAGAAAACTTTGGATTTTGCTGTACTGTCTACCAACATATCAATATGTGGTAAAGGAAAATCATCCTTAGGGCTAGCTTTGTTCAAATCTCTGTAGTCGACGCACATGCGGACTTTTCCGTCTTTCTTAGGAACGGGAACAATGTTAGCTAACCACTGAGGGTATTCTGAAGTGACGAGGAAACCTGCGTTGATCTGCTTTTGAACTTCCTCTTTGATTTTCATGGCCATCTCCGGATGAGTTCTTCTTAATTTTTGCTTGACCGGAGGGCATTCTGCTTTTAATGGCAAGTGATGCTCCACTATACTGGTATCCAACCCTGGCATATCTTGATAAGACCAAGCGAAGACATCTGAGAATTCTTTGAGCAGCTGTATCAAACTCTCTCTGATCTCTGAACTGAGCGAAGCTCCAATCTTAACCTCTTTTCTGTTTCCATCGGAACCAAGGTTAATGATCTCTAGAGGCTCATTGTATGGCTGAATGGCCTCTTCCTTTTGTTGAAGTAATCGTGAAATTTCCTTTGATATTTCTTCGTCTTCTTCTTCCTCTGCCTCGAATACAGGAAACTCAAAGCTTGGAGAAGTCATACGGTCGCACGTTTCAACGGGGTATTTTATGATTAATCTGCATATGTGTGATAAGTTTTATTTAGACAACGAGGGAAGACTCGGTGTATGCAGTTAATAATTTTTGATGTTTTTTAAGGGTGTTTTTTAGGATTACCAATTTCCGAAAAAAAAGAAAAGGGAAAACTAAACGAAGGAACAGAATGACATTTTTATTTATGGACAGTCATTTCTTGAAACAAAGACCCTATAAAACAAAACTCTATTGCTTTGGGCGAAGCAAAGAGGGACATTTTCCTAAGAAATAGTAAAATGCAAAGCCCTATGAAACATCTCTTCACCCTGGGCTATGGTGAGAGGACAAAATAACGGTGAAAGTTCCTACTTAGGAGTGCGAACAACAGTTGAAACTTCAACAGCTGTCCAGTAGTGGCGAACCCCATTGTGCACTAAGTAATCTGGAACCTTAGGCTTAAGCTGGCCTGTGGTAGGTCTTGATTTACCAACCACTGTCTTTGCAACACTCAGACGATCTTCTTCTACTTCAGCAGACTGAGCGGTGTGAGCATACCCATTTCCGAGTGGAGTATGTCGAACTTTCTTTTGAGGAAACTTCCAATCTTCTGAATGGAGAGACTCGTTGTCGGAGACACTTTCGAGATCATCCTCTTCTGTATTTTGGTCTTGCTCTTCTCCCAAGATGGCATTGACTAGATATGTGAACTCTAGATCCGTAGCCTCGGAAGGTGACTTGGGGATATAATCCTCAATGATGACTTCACCAGATGCTGATGATGAATAGCAAGGGTTATACATCTCTTTTGGCTGAGAGAGGTACTCATAATCAATGTTCCATCCAGTTGGAACAATGTCTTCAAGAGAGATTCTTGAACTTTCAGGAGCGGAGTATTTCACCATGTAGTCGAATTTTCCGCTTGGTTCTCCTAATGTATCCCAAGTCTCTTCGGGGATAGGAGGAACTTCTTCTGATGAACCATGACTTCTGGTGGTGAAGCTGTCAGTAACTTCATCACTGCTTGGTTGAGTCTTACTTTCAGATCCTTTAGTCGGATAACAGCAAGGTGATTCAGACTCTGGTAGGGAGATGTATCCTGCTTTGTTAAGATAGGATAACCATTCCTCTTCATCGGTGTTTTCCGTACCGATGGTATTGACTGTTTGTTGAACAGGTTGAAGAAAACCTCCACTGCAGAAAGTTTCTTGAATTGGGAGAACTACCTCAATCCCTGGAATAGCTTTTGATGATGTTGGAAAGAATCCAATTCCCGTTCTGTTCTTGTTGTTGGTAGGAATATTAATGTGCCCCCAACCACTGGTAGTGCCATCCTTTACAACTTGGATTGCATCTTTGTATGAAGAGATAGACGCTGCTTTCTCCTTTCCTTTGTCTAAGGAAAGTGCTTGGAATTTAGTTCCAACAACTTCTTTTGGTTCTATGTCGGAGAATGATGACAGGTTGCTGACGATCAGAGCTCGTTCTCCACATACGGTTACCAATTTGTCATTTCTTATGAACTTCAGTTTCTGATGAAGTGTTGAAGTAATTGCCCCAGCCTCATGAATCCATGGGCGACCTAGCAAACAACTGTATTGTGCTGGAATGTCCATAACCTGGAAAGTGATTTTGAACGTCTGAGGTCCAATAGTTATGGGAAGATCTACTTCTCCGAAAACTGACTTTCTTGATCCATCAAATGCTTTGACGATGACATGACTTTTTCTTAGAGGGTAATCTTCGAAAGATAATCTTGACAATGTTGATTTAGGCATGACGTTGAGAGAGGATCCATTGTCTATTAGGACTCCTGTGAGTGTATTACCCATGCAGCCAACTGAGATGTGAAGTGGAAGATTGTGGTCCACTCCTTCTTCAGGAAGATCTTCGTCACAGAAACTTAGGCTAGTTCCCGCAGAGATGTTGGCAACGATGTTGTTGAATTGGCTTATTGTAACACTTGGTTCTACGAAAGCTTGTTCCAAAACTTTCTGTAGAGCTTCCCTATGAGCTTCAGAACTCAATAGCAGGGAAAGAACAGAAATCCTAGACGGAGTATGTAGTAATTGATCTACAATGTTGTATTCACTCCTCTGGATTAACTTCAAGATCTCATCATTTTCTTTCGCTTGAACAGCATTGGTCGGATGATTGTCTTGCCTATGTGGTACTTCCTCCGAAGGTTTCTCCACATTTTCCGTTGTTCTGTTGAAGACTCGTCCACTTCTGGTGACTCGACTAACATCAGCAATGTTGACAACAGACGGTAATGGTATTTCCTTACCATTTTCAATGAATGTAGCGTTGTACTTGTATGGTATAGCCTTGCTGGACTCATACGGTACAGGACCTGGTAAGTAGATGACTAGTGGTGCAACTGCTGTCTTCCTGCTATCATACTTAACTTGCATAGGTTCATCTTGATTAATTTGAGGAGATACGGTAAAGACTTCGTCATCTTCTCTGTTGGCAAGAACAGTAATGGTATTGTCATCCATCAGCTTTTGAATGTCGTTGCGAACACGCAAACATCCTCGTGAATTTCTTCGACAAATTCTGCATCTACTGTAAGCGTGGAAATCTGTTCCAAAGTAGGCAAGTCCATTTAAAGTTTTGTGGAACCTGACTACCGATCCTTCAAGGTCTTCAACTTTGTAGATTTTGTATTCTCCTGGACATCCTTGAACCATGTTGATGTCATGCTCAGTTCTGACTCGGATATGTTGAATCCATCCTAAGTCCATTTGTTCTTGTAATGCAGCTTGAACTACAGCACATCCTTGATTATTCTTTGGACAAATTTCGCATGTGAAGTAGTTGTGAGGTGGTACATGACCGTACCCAGCTTGTTTAGCGTGCATCTTGACAAGATTTTCCCCTATCTGACGAATGTCGTAGATTTGAATGACGTTGGGGTGTTGATCTACCAGATTTACTGAAGCTTCTTTATGCTGCGGCAAAGGATTTGCTTGGACGTTTGGATTAGTATCTTTGAAGGATAGCATTCCGCTCTTCACTAATCGTTGGACGTCAATCTTGAAAGGGAAACAGTTCTCAATATTGTGACCTGGTGCCCCCTGATGATAGGGACAAGATTGGTCAGCCTTATACCATGGTGAGGAACTGTTTGTAGGATTTGGAGGACTCCTTGTCTGAATGAGTCCTTTTGCCAGTAATGTTGGAAACAATTCTGCATACGGCATTGGTACGGGGTCAAAGGCAGGATACCTTGGAGCCCGATTGTTGTAATTTGGAGGTCGAACCTGCTGCTGAGGTTGCTGCGACCTTTGTTGAATTTGTTGTTGCGAAACCTGAGGTTGATAAGCTGGCGCTGAGTTAACAACCGGAGTTATTGTTGCAACTTGAGGTTGGAATTTCTTCTTGATTTTGTGCAAGACATTGCTGACATCTTGATCCTTTTTCTTCTGGAAAGAACTTCCATACTTCCTTGGACCAACAGAAGATTCTGGTTCTTTGTTCAAGCGTCCTTCTCGAACTGCTTCTTCTAAACGCACACCCATGTTTACCATCTTAGTAAAATCACTTGGTGCACTTGCAACCATTCGTCCGTAGTAAAATGGACTCAAAGTTTTGAGATAGATTTTTGTCATTTCTTTCTCTTCAAGTGGTGGACAAATTTGAGCAGCAACTTCACGCCATCTCTGAGCGTATTCCTTGAAGCTTTCTCTATCCTTTTGAGTCATGGCCCGGAGTTGATCTCTGTCGGGAGCCATATCCAGATTGTACTTATACTGTTTGACGAAGGCCTCTCCGAGGTCTCGAAAAGTACGAATCTCTGAACTGTCCAAGTTCATGTACCATTTGAGTGCAGCACCAGTCAGGCTGTCTTGAAAATAATGAATGAGCAATTGTTGATTATCAGTCTGAGTTGACATTCTTCGAGCGTACATCACAAGATGACTTTGCGGGCATGAATTCCCTTTATACTTCTCGAATTCTGGTACTTTGAATTTGTGAGGAATCTTAACATTTGGAACCAGACAGAGGTCTGCAGCATTCTTTCCAAATAGATCTTGTCCTCGGAGAGTCTTGAGTTCCTTCTGCATTTGCAGAAACTGTTCTTGGAACTCGTCCAATCTTTCATACACGCCAGCATCCTCACTTGGAGCGTGATGATATACTTGTCCGCCCTGCGGGGGAAAAGTATGCATAATGGGCTGTGGAGAAGCCATGACAGCAGATCTTGGTATCTCAGCATTCTGTTGTGCGAAACCCATTGCCGTTGCTCTTGGAACTTCAATTTCCAGAGGTTTGTAACCCTCCGGTGGACGCATATCCATGGTGACTTTTGGAGCTTCAGAAGCTGGAGGTATGTACCCTTCTGGAGTAAAGTTATACGGCATGCCCCAAGGTCGATCAGGCGGCATGGTATACTGAGGAATAGGAGTAGAAACAATCTCGGAAACCACAGTCCTTTGTGGTTCTTCTGGCGTTGGTCGATTCTGCGCAACTACCAGGGCTTCTACCATACTATTGAGCCTTTCAACAGTACCTTTGAGAGTATTAATCTCTTCCCTGAGTTCTTCATTCTCTTGCTCAAAGTCTTCCATTCTTTTCTTGCGACTTGAACGAGTGTTGTATGGATGAGACAGCTTGAAAGTCTTGGTTCACCTCCTTCTCCTCCTCTCTTTCTGGAGAAAGGAAAGTGACTATTAGATCCGCGACAATTCTCGTGTCAGTGCGTACGACTAAAGCGATGTATGATATGTAATTAAGTTAATTATTTTTCAAGGAAACACCATAATTACGTTATGAAACATCAAACTTTTATTAATTAAGCGAAAACGCCGTTTTTACACACTTTAAAAATGGAAATACAGAGAAACTGAGAGAAAGGACTCTAAAACTTTGATGAAGAGCCGACTTCACGTTCTAACATCTTCTTCTGTTTCTTGAGCTGAGCGTTCTCTGACGTGAGCTGATCGATGATCCAGGAAGCAGGAGGGATATGATGAGAAAGTGACGTTTGTGTCACTTGTCGATCGAGTACTTCAAGTAACTCATCCTTCCTTCTTAGGATGTTCTGAATTTCAACATTTTCCATGTTGACAATTCGATACTTGTTCCTCCAAGCATTCCTTTCTTGGCATACCTTGTTTAATGCCGCTTGCAGTTTTTCAACATCGGTGGAGAAAAGGTAAATTGGTTCCCTTAGGGGAATAGGTTCTTGATGTTGATATGGCATCCTGAGCTTGAATGCTCTGACGCGTACCCATTGAAGGTAAGGATCCAGGGAGATGCAAAGATGTTTTCCTAACAATCTTCTCCCTTTGCTGTGAACAAGACGCCAGGCTTGGACAATTTCCTTCTTCAGCATGTTGCCATGATCGTCGATGTTCTTGAAGAACAGACCCTCCAATTGGATGTTACTTGGTATATTTTTCATAGGATAGCCGTATTGACGACGGGCTAAAGCTGGATTGTAACTGATTCCTCCCTTAGTTCCAATAAGGGGTATGTTGGGGAAACTTCCGCAACTGAAGATGATCTTGGTTTCGTCGTTGTCAGGACTACACCAATCAATGTCTGTATGAGTGAGAGACATGATTTTCTGTGACCAGTAAAGGCCATCCCTCATGTTCCAGAAAGTGCTAGACTTTGGCAGGTGCGAAACGAACCATTCGTATAACAACGGTACGCAGCATGTAATTAATCCTCCTCGCTGCAGGTTTCTTGAATGCACAGAGTGATAAGCATCCGCAAGCAAGGTTGGAACTGGATTTCCAATTAAGAAGATCTTAATTGCGTTGATGTCGACGAAATCGTTAATGTTAGGGAACAAAAACAATCCGTAGATAAGCAAAGCCAAGACTTCCTCAAAAGCGCTCATATCTTGGATGCTGACGAAGTACTGAGCTTGATCAAACAGGAATTTGGAGGGCAATCCTTGAATTCCTCCTCTACTCACCATATGAGTTCTGATGTCGACTACGTTCAAAGGAGTAGTTGCAGCAATGATAACGTCGTCAGGATTCTTTTCCAAACCGGAGTACGGATCTTGCGCGTACACGGGTATCTCAATCAGACGAGAGTACTCCTCTAACGTAGGCATGAGCTGATAATCTGGAAAGGTGAAGCAGTGATACGTTGGATCGTAAAACTGTACCAAGGTGGGAAGGATCCCATCCACAATGTTGGTATTGAGCAAAGGCAGAAGTTTTCCATACTTCTCTTTGAAAGCCTGGGGGTTGACCACCAGTTTTCCGAGCTTTCCCAGTTCCTCGACCTGGGGAATCTTGAAGGTGTATTTCCTAGCTCTCTTTCTCCCATAATCCATGGTATAGATCCTTAAGTCCTTTCTCCGTTTCTCTCTTTCTATGAAGTTCAAAACGTTCGTTATTTAGTTTCCTTGAAAAACGACTCGAAAAAGACTCTTTTTGTTTTTAGTTGTTTATTAATGAATGATGCATGAATGCATGAATGCACACACAAGAGTTTTAAACAAACATGGCGTTGAAGGGTATAGTGGTCATGAAGTCCAAACGCAATCCCCGCCCCAATGGTAAACTAAGGTTAAGGATTTTTGTACCTGTAGAACGGGTTCTAGGGGTCTCAGAGTTTTTGCTCAACCTTAAAGATACGTTGATTGGTATCTATAAGAGAGTTTTCTCCGAGTGTAGTATCTGCGTGACAATTACTTCCGTAATCACCGCTCTACGTCCTAAAAAAGGCTTTAAGTGGGGTTAATGTGTTTCTAGGTCCTCCTGGTACAAATCAGTCTCGGAATGCAGTGGCGCAGTTAATCACAACCAGCTAGGCAAATCCCAAGAGTAGACTTGGAAACCAAGATTAGAGGGCCTTCACCGGGAAGACATCCTCCATCCTATCTTATGTTGCACTCAAATCCGGGTATAGGATTTCTCACCACAAGGGGGAATCAAGCCCTTTCCCGATACAGAATAAACAAAGTAAACAAATATATATGCAACAATCACATGATATGACACAGAGGTTAGGCAGGACCTCTCTTGTTTGAGGGGGAATTTGGCATCCCTAATTCCTCATTGGGGCTGGACCAGCAACAGGTCAACCATTGGTTTGGATGAAAAACCAAGGTTTTTAACACTTATATCCCCAGCAGAGTCGCCATTTTTCTGTGGATGGTCGTTTTCTTTACCTCCCCGTTTCACTTGGGAGGACGGCACGCTAAACCCTTCACGCGAAATTTGGAAGGAGAATGCGCCCGTGGTGGGATGAATTTTGTTTCAGTTCTTCCTACGATATCACACGAACTTTCTTATTGGTCCTACGAGTAGGAAAGGGGAAAAAAGATCTCAACTAAACCCTAGGAGTTTGCTAAGTGTGGGGATTTACACCTAGACTAGAAATTCCGGAGTCCGGGGGGTCGGTTATACATAGGGAAGTGTTTAAACACCCTACATATCTGTAGTACTCTACAGGAACCTTCTCTGTGTCATTGTGATTGTGTTTGCTGCTAATGATTGGGAAAGTTTCTCCTTTGTGTTAGGAGAAGGAATTGAATTGATTAAAGAAAGACAGACAGATAGACAGACTGACTATTTTTGGTATTTTATTAGCTCGCTGAGATTCCTTGTGAACCTCATGCCTACATATCCCTAGTGGAAGTCAGAGCTTAATGTAGTTCGGGGAACTAACTAGGGAAATTAATTGTTTTTTGTGCCTTGCTCGAAGCTCAAGGTTGAAGCTTGGAATTAAATCTCTGTTTACAGTAAAGAGACATGAAATCATCTTTACAGAGAGGTATTAGTACTATTCTACCACAAACATTTAAAAGAGTGACAGAATAACTGGATTCATTTCATTCAAGAGGGGGACCTTACTTGTGTGTGCAAGTATGCCAGTCAGATGCCTCTTAAATGAAAGAAAGATGCTCGTCCAAATTAGGGAAAGTGTACAAGTCTGGGGATGTGCCAGAGCATGTCTTTCAGAGTCCTAAATGGGAGACTTTGATTGAAATTGAAATTGAAATGTTTGTTTGTTTGAATGTGGTAGAGTAGTAAAAATGTCTCTCTATAGAGATAAGCTATGTCTATTTACTGTATAAAAGATTTGACTTTAGCTGGCTTGTATGAGGCCCAAGCTTGAGGCTTTTTGATTGATTAATTATTATTATTGACTTTGGGAGATGACTCCACTGGGGATTAATTACAGGGTATTTTTGTGTTCTGTACAAAGCCCAGAATTGAGGCTGACTCTACTGAGGGAGACTCTATTTATGTGCCTTGTACAAAGCCCAAGGTTGTGGCTGACTGTTGAGGATAATTGAATGAACGACTCTATTTTATGTGCCTTGTACAAAGCCCAAGGTTGTGGCTGACTCTAGCTAGGAAAAAAAACATTATTTTCTGCCTTGTACAAAGCCCAAGGTTGTGGCTGACTCTTAAATAACTGAGTATGGATGACTCTTTAGGAGAAAAGATCCTAGGTGTTAGGAATCTTTGACACATGAAAATATGGTTTATCTGCCTTGTACAAAGCCCAAGGTTGTGGCTACTGAAAGATGAATAACTCACTGGGGAGACTCTATTATCTGCCTTGTACAATGCCCAAGGTTGAGGCTGACTCTTGACAGGGGAGTTTTATTGTTTGGTGCCTTGTATGAAGCCCAAGGTTGAGGCTAACTATTTTTGTTGGTTTTGACTCTACTGAGGAGATTTTATTTATTGAAAGACTGTTTTTCTTTGGAAGCTAACCCTTTCCAGGGATTTTGACTCAGCTGGAGAAATTATTTAGTAAAAGACTGACTTTATCATGTTTTTTTGGAGGCTGACCCTTTCCAGGGGTTTTGACTCTTTTGGGGAAATTATCTCCTAAGAGAAATGAATCTTTATTTTTTGACATTTTTATTAATTGACTTTGGAGGCTAACCCTTTCCAGGGAATATTTATTGAAATGAAGGAATGATTTGGAGGCTAACCCTTTCCAGGGGAATTTTATTGAAATGATTGGCAGAAAGATTATCTAGTGGAGACTTCTTGTTTAAAGCCCAAGATGAAGGCTGACACATGCTGAGGAGAAAATAAACATAGATCCTAGACTCTGCTAAGGAAGATTGATGAAGATAAAGGGTGACAGAGACTGTCCATGTCTCTCATTCCAAAAGGTGTACTCAATGTGAAATTGAGACAAACTTAGCTTGTTTAAAGTCTGGTTTAAATTGGAAGAAACTCACCAGGGTAGGCTAAAAGGTGACTAAAGACCTGTTCCTATGTTTATAAGAAACCTGATGGGTCCTTGTATACAAGCTCAAGAGGAAGCTGGAAATGCTTTTAAGAAGCCTGTGGGTCCTTGTACAAAGCCCAAGAGGAGGCTAATCGAGGGTCCTTGTTATAGCACAAGAGAAAGCTATGTAGTTTTGAACTTATTTTGGCTCTAAGCAAATGGGTAAGAGGTTTCACCGGGAATAATTCCTCTTTGGGTGGATGTGTCCTATTTTTTTTTTGGATTCTAAGGTTTTTGCCAAGATGTTTCACCGGGAATAATTCATCTTGGTGGTTTGAACTACAGATCTCTAATTAGGAAAGAGCCTTCACCGGGAAGACATTCTCAATCCTAGGCCATATTCCTATAATATATATATAGTTTAACTGTCCTAAGGTTTATACTCAAACGTAGTTCTAAACTAATATATGCACAGTTTATATTTGACAGTAATTTAAATAAAGACTGTAAATTGAAAGCTTGTAAAGCCTAACCTGGATGGAGTGGAGGCCATTGAAGAAGTATGTACAGAGCCTCAACAGTAATTTTTGTTGTTTTGTTGATAACAGTTGAATATATATGATAAACAGTTAATGGTTTTTGAAAACAGAAGAAGTGAAGATGGACAAAGGTCACATAGGTATCTGAAGAGTTTCACCGGGAATAATGCCCTTCAAATACCAGAAGAATGTTTTGAAAACAGAAAGAAGATTTTGAAAATACAGTTTTGAAAACAAGCTAAGAAGAGAAGGTGTTTTTGGGACTTACACTCTATTAGAGGCCCAGTACTTTACAGTACTGGTGTGAAAGCAATTTGAAAAATGATTTGGAATGATGTAAGGTTTTGTTGTTTGAAAACCCTAATCATTTGATTTAATCGGAGATTGAAAACAGTTTTAAAAATTGACAAAAGTCAACTTAATTAAAGTAAAAATAAAGATTTTTACTTAATTAAGACCTAAACAATTAGGGTTTTATCATAAACTTTATTTACAAAATGATTAGGTTAAAACAAAGTGAATATATGTATTTAAAGTATTTAAGAAAACACTTAAAACATACTATTTTAAACCTAATAAAAATGTATGAAATAAATAATATTTTTATGATTTTTTTATTATTCACAAAATAGGTATATTAAATGACAAGTGTGTGAAAAATGAAGTGAAAATAAATTAATTTGATAGGTTAAATAAATATGTGAAGTTTGTGAGAAAATGAAAGAAATTGTGTGTTAAAAAAAAGTTTTGGCCCTTGGAGGGTTTGAACCCACGCCCTCTAGGTCACACACTCAAAATAATACCACTGGGCCAAGGCGCGCTTGGTGATAGTAACTTTCACCCATTTGGTTATGTTTCAAAACAATTGGTAAATCTTTGAAAAATAAAAGAATCAAAAAGTCTGGGGCGAGGGGGATTCGAACCACAGACTTGAGGCATGAGGAGACTAAGGGTGCATGTGTGGCCACTAGGGCAAGTTATTCATTCGTTTAAAACACGCTTTCAGTTAAATATATTTTAAACCCTCCCCTGAGAATCCAAAAATGGCGCCACCCACCATCTTCATCTTCAACCTCAAGCTCTTCAAATTTGAATTTTTGAACTTACTCGTTTCTCAACCAAACGTGATGATGTAAAGATGAATTTCACTCCAAATTTCCTCACGAATCTAAATATGTAACTAATATCTATTTATATTAACTACATCTAACTAATTTACCAGAAATCGTGAAGAACCCTAAATTTTTAAAAATCAAATTAAATGACTATACTGAAAGATAAATGAATGATGATAGAGGGTTTTCAATCCTCTGATGATGTTGAACAAGATAGAATCGAGCTTTATCACAAAGAGTGCTTAAATTAAAGAGGTGAGGTTCAGAAACTTACCTCTGAAAATGGAGGTCGTGAGGATGATAGAGAGCACCTGGGCTTGAATGAATGATCTCAATAGCTTCCCTGAGACTCAATGATGCTAACTGAATGCTTATTGGAGCTTGAATCCTCCTGAATTGCTCTATGGACCTCCCTCGATTTCAGCTTCAAGTGAACATGGAGGTTGTTGAATTTGGAGTTACAGATGAGCTGCAGCCATCTGGTTAGCTTCACTATGACCTGAGGAGTGTGCCTGGATGATTGGCTTGGCTGGAAACCTCCTGAATTACTCCATGGACCTCCAACTGCAAATGCTCCAAAGTGAGAGCAACAATGGTGTTCCTCCACTTACAGAAGTGATCCAGGTGCTTGGATCACCTCCAATGACCTCCCTTGAGATGTTGGAATGCTCACTTTCCAAAGATAAGCTCTGGTTTGAAGAAATCGATTCTTCTTGCCAAAGAACTTTGAAAAACAATGAGCATGAGAAGAGAAAGAGAAAGCAAGGAATATGGTTGCTTTGGTGTGTTTTCTGAATGAGAATGAGGCCTCTATTTATAGGCAATTGGTTCAGTATAGCTGCAGAAGAGTGAGCTTGCTTAATGAAAGAAGTTTGGTTTCTTAAGCATGAAGGAAGTTTGCAAATATCTCTTATGCAATGATGAGAATTTTGATTCCATTTGATCAATCCCCTAGCCCTCGATTTTGCTTGATCTTAGGGGACAATTCTGAGCCAGAAATGAGCTCTAATTGGTTGGTGAGAAGATTCCTTGGGTGATTCATCAATTTGCCATAAATTCACAAATGTAATCATTACATAATCACATGTTCTTGTTTTTAGAATCTTCTTCAATTCTTATGGCATGGTGAAAATGAATGCATGGCATGTTTTCAGATGTGTTATGGGTCGTGTAGCATCCATAAGAGAGGTTATTTGCACAAAATTTGCAAAGTCCAAAAGTGTCCATGACCTATAATTTCACTTCATGAGGCCAACTTTGAACAAGCATAACTCTTAGCTCAAAATGAATTTGGAGAAGGTTGAACACAATTTGGAAAGCCCTAAACATCTACTTCAAATCATTAGTTTGGAGTTTCTTCAGAATCCTTTGGCAAATTTGTGAAAAATGAGGTCAAAGTTGGAAGAAAACTAGGTTAAAACACTTAGAAAAATTTCTGTGTTTATGACCTAAAACTCCAAAATTTCCAAAACTCTTAAATGATTGATCTTTTGAAAAAAGTTCCTTTGTAAGATGTTGTTTTATTTTGCAAGATCTACAACTTTCATGTTGGAAGTTTTTTGAGTTGTGTAGGTGAAATTTTGAGTTCTCACCATGCCTTAAAAAACCCTAATTCCCGACTTTTTGCTCCTTGATGAATTTCTTTGAATTTCTTTGGTCAAATTACTTTAATATCCATATATTGATGATATTGATCCTTGAAAGTCATGGTTTGACAAAAAATCTCAAAAGTCAATGGTGATCTCATACAGTTGACTTTTTCCAAATAAGGTGAGATTTTGGACTTTTGTGTAGAAACAAGATCTTTTCCTCAAATGAATGATGTAACTGGATTATATTGAGGTAGTAGAGATTCTTGAATCATGTCTTGAGTTTTGGATTTATGCCCTGATTAAAAAGTCAACTATCTTGGTGAATTAGGTCAAAAACCCTAATTGTCGACCAGAGGACAATGATGAGTGTACTTTGAATTGAGGTGTAATGTCCAGTGGATCTTGTCATAAGAGTTATTTGAAGATGATTGATGTCTTTGAATGGTTCCCTGGGGCTTTTTAGGGTTTCCCAAAGGTGATCCCTGATTTTAGTCCTTGATAGGCTCCAAACCCTAGTCTGTTGATCTGAGTAATCCTGTACTTAGATAACTGGGTGTCTTAATCAATCATAGGTGTAATAATGAGGCTTTTGAGTATTATGATTGTATTAGAGACTAATCCCTCTATTGATTGATCCTTTGCCTGAGTTTTCTTGTCTTTGAACACCCTCGATTGAATGCCAGACTGCCCTGGGTACTTACTTTGACTTGATAAAAATCCTGAAGATATGTCATCTTAGGGGGGTCAAAAATTAGGGTATGACAACTATGTATGAATGAGGTATGTTAGTTAAATGATGCATGATTGTCAGATATGTTAGTTGAAGTATGTGTTTAGCTCTGAAAAGAAAGATAACACCTTTGATTGTTGGGTGAAGTTTTGAAGAAGATCACTGCCGAGGGACTAACGTGATAAACCCAATTTGAAGAACTGTTCGAGAAACCTTGTTGTCATTCCCTAATTTTTGACCCCCCTGAGATGACATATCTTCAGGATTTTTCATCAGGTGAAGACAAGTTCCCAGAGCAGTTACTTCTCCATCTGGTATCTAATCGAGGATGCTCAAAGACAAGAAAGCTCAGGCAAAGGATCAATCAAATACAAGGATTAGTCCCTAATACAATCATGGGGCTCAAGGACTTCATTTTTCTCATCTATGATTGATTAGACATCCAGTCATCTGAGTACAGGTTTACTCAGGTCACCAGACTAGGGTTTTGAGCCTATCAAGGACTGAAATCAGGGATCACATTTGGGAAGCCCTAAAAAACCTCAGGGGATCATTCAAAGACATCAATCATCTTCAAATATCTCATATTACAAGATCCACTGGACATCACACTTCAATTCAAAGTCTACAGTCATTATTTTCACATGGTCGACAAATTAGGGTTTTGACCTAATTCACCAAGATAGTTGACTTTTTAATCAGGGCATGAATCCAAAACTCAAGACATGATTCAAGAATCTCTACTACCTCAATATAATCCATTTACATCATTCATTTGAGGAGAAGATCTTGTTTCTACACAAAAGCCCAAAAATTCACTTTGTCAGGAAAAAGTCAACTGTGTGGAATCATCATTGACTTTTAAGGTTTTTGGTCAAAAAATGACTTTCAAAGATCAATATCATCAATATATGGATGTCAAAGTCATTTGACCAAATAAATTCAAAGAAATTCATCAAGGAGCAAAAAGTCGGGAATTAGGGTTTTTGAGGGCATGGTGAGAACTCAAAATTTCACCTACACAACTCAAAAAACTTCCAACATGAAAGTTGTAGATCTTGCAAAATAAAACAACATCTTACAAGGGAACTTTTTTCAAAAGATCAACCATTTATGAAGTTTTGGAAATTTTGAAGTTTAGGTCATAAACACTTAGAAATTTTTCTAAGTGTTTTAACCTAGTTTTCATCCAACTTTGGGCTCATTTTTCACAAATTTCCCAAATGATTTTGAAGAAGACATAAACTAATGATTTAAAGTAGATGTTTAGGGCTTTCCAAATTGTGTTCAACCTTCTCCAAATTCAATCTGAGCTAGGAGTTATGCTTGTTCAAAGTTGGCCTCATGAAGTAAAATTATAGGTCATGTACAATTTGAAACTTTGCAATTTTGTGCATTTTGCTTCACTAAGTGATGCTACACGACCTCTAATGCATCTGAAACCATACCATACATCAAATTCCATCATTGCATAAGGATTAGAGAAGATTCCCAAAAAACAAAGGCATGTGATTATGTAATGATTGCATTTTTGAATTTATGGCAAATTGGTGATTCATCAAAGGAATCTTCTCCCAACCAATTGGAGCTCATTTCTGCAGCCATTTGGTCCCCTAAGATCAAGCAAAACCGATGGCTAGGGAGTGGTATCAAAGAGCTCATCATTGCACTTGGAATATTCTTTGAATTCCTTCATGGCTAAGAAACCAAACTCACTACACTAAGCAAGCTTACTATGATCAATTGCTCTGAACCAATTCCCTATAAATAGAGGCCTCATTCTCATTCAGAAAACACACCAAAGCAACCATATTCCTTGCTTTCTCTTTCTCTTCTCATGCTCATTGTTTTTCAAAGTTCTTTGGCAAGAAGAATCGATTTCTTCAAACCAGAGCTTATCTTTGGAAAGTGAGCATTTCAACATCTCAAGGGAGGTCATTTGAGGTGATCCAAGCACCTGGATCACTTCTGTAAGTGGAGGAACACCATTGTTGCTCTCACTTTGGAGCATTTGCAGTTGGAGGTCCATGGAGTAATTCAGGAGGTTCTGAGCCAAGCCAATCATCCAGGCACATTCCTCAGGTCATAGTGAAGCTAACCAGATGGCTGCAGCTCATCTGTAACTCCAAATTCAACAACCTCCATGTTCACTTGAAGCTGAAATCGAGGGAGGTCCATAGAACAATTCAGAAGGATTCAGGCTATAATAAACATCCAGTCAGCATCATTGAGTCTCAGGGAAGCTATTGAGATCATTCATTCAAGCCCAGGTGGTCTCTATCATCCTCACGACCTCCATTTTCAGAGTTGAGAAATCAGAGAGTTAGGATTTTGAAAATCTTTGAGCTCGAGGAAGAAGATGACTATGGCCATGGCGCGCAAAATTTGAATCTGGGGCCAAAGTTTATTTTATTTTGAATGGTATGCGTTCCTTAAACGACTGAACAAACTTGCCCTAGTGGCCTCCCATACGCCCTTAGTCTCATCATGCCTCAAGTCTGGGGTTCGAATCCCCCTCGCCCCAGACTTTTTGGTTCTTTTATTTTTCAATGATTTACTAGTTGTTTTGAAACATAACCAAATGAATGCAAGTTACTATCACCACACGCGCGTTGGCTCAGTGGTGCTTGTTTTGTGTGTGTGACCTAGAGGGCGTGGGTTCAAACCCTCCAAGGGCCAAAACTATTTTTTAACACACAATTTCTTTCATTTTCTCACAAACTTCACATATTTATTTAACCTATCAAATTAATTTATTTTCACTTCATTTTTCACACACTTATCATTTAATATACCTATTTTGAGAATAATCAAAAAAATCATAAAAATATTATTTATTTCTTGAATTTTAATTAGGTTTAAAATAGTATGTTTTTAAGTGTTTTCTTAAATACTTTAAATATATATTATCACTTTATTTTAACCTAATCACTTTGTAAATAATTTTATGATAAAACCCTAATTGTTTAGGTCTTAATTAGTTAAAAAATCTTTATTTTTACCCTAATTAAGTTGACTTTTGTCAAATTTCAAAACTGTTTTCAATCTCTGATAAAATCAAATGATTAAGGTTTTCAAACAACAAAACCTTGTATCATTCAAAATCATTTTCAATTTGCTTTTACACCAGTACTGTAAAGTACTGGGCCTCTAATAGAGTGTAAGTCCCCAAAACCTTCTCTTCTTAGCTTGTTTTCAAAACTGTATTTTCAAAATCTTCTTTCTGTTTTCAAAACATTCTTCTGGTATTTGAAGGGCATTATTCCCGGTGAAACTCTTCAGATACCTATGTGACCTTTGTCCATCTTCACTTCTTCTGTTTTCAAAAACCATTAACTGTTTATCATATATATATTCAACTGTTATCAACAAAACAACACAATTACTGTTGAGGCTCTGTATATACTTCTTCAATGGCCTCCACTCCATCCAGGTTAGGCTTTACAAGCTTTCAATTTACAGTCTTTATTTAAATTACTGTCAAATATAAACTGTGCATATATTAGTTTAGAACTACGTTTGAGTATAAACCCTAGGACAGTTAAACTATATATATTATAGGAATATGACCTAGGATTGAGATTGTCTTCCCGGTGAAGGCTCTTTCCTAATTAGAGATCTGTAGTTCAAAACCCCCAAGATGAATTATTCCCGGTGAAACATCTTGGCAAAAACCTTAGAATCCAAAAATAATAGGACACATCCACCCAAAGAGGAATTATTCCCGGTGAAACCTCTTACCCATTTGCTTAGAGCCAAAATAAGTTCAAAACTACATAAGCTTTCTCTTGTGCTATAACAAGGACCCTCGATTAGCCTCCTCTTGGGCTTTGTACAAGGACCCACAGGCTTCTTAAAAGCATTTCCAGCTTCCTCTTGAGCTTGTATACAAGGACCCATCAGGTTTCTTATAAACATAAGAACAGGTCTTTAGTCACCTTTTAGCCTACCCTGGTGAGTTTTCTTCCAATTTAAACCAGACTTTTAATAAGCCAAGTTTTTCTCAATTTTGCATTGAGTACACTTTTTGGAACGAGAGACATGGACAGTCTCTGTCACCCTTATCTTCATCAATCTTCCTTAGCAGAGTCTAGGATCTATGTTTATTTCCTCCTCAGCATGTGTCAGCCTTCATCTTGGGCTTTAAACAAGAAGTCTCCACTAGATAATCTTTCTGCCATTCATGTTAACAAAATCCCTGGAAAGGGTTAGCTTCCACACATTCTTTCATTTCAACAAAACCCCTGGAAAGGGTTAGCCTCCAACATCTGTCTAAAAAATGTCAAAATCCCTGGAAAGGGTTAGCTTCCACACATTCTTTCATTTTCAATAAGACCCCTGGAAAGGGTTAGCCTCCAAAGTCAATTAATAAAAATGTCAAAAAATAAAGATTCATTCTCTTAGGAGATAATTTCCCCAAAAGAGTCAAAACCCCTGGAAAGGGTCAGCCTCCAAAAAAACATGATAAAGTCAGTCTTTTAACAGACAAATTCTCCAGCTGAGTCAAAATCCCTGGAAAGGGTTAGCTTCCAAAGAAAAACAGTCTTTCAATAAATAAAATCTCCTCAGTAGAGTCAAAACCAAAAATAGTTAGCCTCAACCTTGGGCTTCATACAAGGCACCAAACAATAAAACTCCCCTGTCAAGAGTCAGCCTCAACCTTGGGCATTGTACAAGGCAGATAATAGAGTCTCCCCAGTGAGTTATTCATCTTTCAGTAGCCACAACCTTGGGCTTTGTACAAGGCAGATAAACCATATTTTTTTTGTGTCAAAGATTCCTAACACCTAGGATCTTTTCCCCATAGAGTCATCTATACTCAGTTTATTTAAGAGTCTGCCACAACCTTGGGCTTTGTACAAGGCAGAAAATAATGTTTTTCCTAGCTAGAGTCTGCCACAACCTTGGGCTTTGTACAAGGCACATAAAATAGAGTCATTCATTCAATTATCCTCAACAGTTAGCCACAACCTTGGGCTTTGTACAAGGCACACAAGTAGAGTCTCCCTAAATAGAGTCAGCCTCAATTCTGGGCTTTGTACAGAACACAAAAATACCCTGTAATTAATCCCCAATGGAGCCATCTCCCAGAGTCAATAATAATTAATTAATCAATCAAAAAGCCTCAAGCTTGGGCCTCATACAAGCCAGCTAAAGTCAAATCTTTATACAGTAGATAGACATAGCTTATCTCTATAGAGAGATATTTTTACTACTCTACCACATTCAAACAAACAAACATTTCCATTTCAATTTCAATTTTAATCAAGTCTCCCATTTAGGATTTTGAAAGGCATGAGCTGGCAGTAAAACCCAGACATGTGGTAACTTTCCCTAATTTGGATGAGCAACTTTCTTTCATTTAAGAGGCATTTGACTGGTATACTTGCACATACACAAGTAAGGTCCCCCTCTTGAATGAAATGAATTCAGTTATTCTGTCACTCCTTTAAATGTTTGTGGTAGAATAGTACTAATACCTCTCTGTAGAGATGATTTCATGTCTCTTTACTGTAAACAGAGATTTAATTCCAAGCTTCAACCTTGAGCTTCAAGCAAGGCACCAAAAACAATTAATTTCCCTAGTTAGTTCCCCGAACTACATTAAGCTCTGACTTCCACTAGGGATATGTAGGCATGAGGTTCACAAGGAATCTCAGCGAGCTAATAAAATACCAAAAATAGTCAGTCTGTCTATCTGTCTGTCTTTCTCTAATCAATTCAATTCTCTCTCCTAACACAAAGGAGAAACTTTCCCAATCATTAGCAGCAAACACAATCACAATGACACAGAGAAGGTTCCTGTAGAGTACTACAGATATGTAGGGTGTTTAAACACTTCCCTATGTATAACCGACCTCCCGGACTCCAGAATTTCTAGTCTAGGTGTAAATCCCCACACTTAGCAAACTCTTAGGGTTTAGTTGAGATCTTTTTTTCCCTTTCCTACTCGTAGGACAAATAAGAAAGTTCGTGTGATATCGTAGGAAGAACTGAAACAAAATTCACCCCACCACGGGCGCATTCTCCTTCCAAATTTCGCGTGAAGGGTTTAGCGTGCCGTCCTCCCAAGTGAAACGGGGAGGTAAAAGAAAACGACCACCACAGAAAAATGGCGACTCTGCTGGGGATATAAGTGTTAAAAACCATGGTTTTTCATCCAAACCAATGGTTGACCTGTTGCTGGTCCAGCCCCAATGAGGAATTAGGGATGCCAAATTCCCCCTCAAACAAGAGAGGTCCTGCCTAACCTCTGTGTCATATCATGTGTTTGTTGCATATATATTTGTTTATTTTGTTTATTCTGTATCGGGAAAGGGCTTGATTCCCCCTTGTGGTGAGAAATCCTATACCCGGATTTGAGTGCAACATAAGATAGGATGGAGGATGTCTTCCCGGTGAAGGCCCTCTAATCTTGGTTTCCAAGTCTACTCTTGGGATTTGCTTGGCTGGTTGTGATTAACTGCGCCACTGCATTCCGAGACTGATTTGTACCAGGAGGACCTAGAAACACATTAACCCCACTTAAAGCCTTTTTAGGACGTAGAGCGGTGATTACGGAAGTAATTGTCACGCAGATACTACACTCAGAGAAAACTCTCTTATAGATACCAATCAACGTATCTTTAAGGTTGAGCAAAAACTCTGAGACCCCTAGAACCCGTTCTACAGGTACAAAAATTGTAACACCCTTCTAAACCCCCGCGGAAAATAGAATAATATTCAGAGTAAACATGAAATACAAGGATGTCACAATTTCTTTAACATAAAATACTATAGTCATTTGTCATGCCACACGAGGAACCATTTAACATAAATACAATTCATGTTCAACACAGCGGATTATAATTCATAACATTGCATATTCATCATCATTCATGCAAGTTCTCTAATACAATTATAAACAACAAAGACCGACATAATAATTCGTCTCTAAACTAGCGTTCCCCAGTGTTACAATCAGAGCATGACTCGACACGAACTAAGGGCTAGCCTATAAGCTATCTTCACCCAATCAAGACGCCGCTACATCCTTAATCTGAAATCATCAAAGTAAGGGTGAGTTTCATTCGAATTAATAAGCATTATGCAATCATAAGCAATAAAATCTCATAGTAATTATCATCCACTCAATCATACATATAATCAGAATTATTACAACAAGTAAACATCAATCCAACAATATTGGCCATCGGCCCACAACTCATCAATTATACCAATGATCAAGTTATATTAACAACATCTTCTCAACACATCAATCAAGTAAACACACCAAGGCATAACACTGGATCTCATCCAATCATGTTATCACCAATGCATATGATGCAACTGACACTATGCATGTGGTACCAAAATTCGTGAATCATATCACAGGACTTCTCTCTTTGATACTGCCCTCTAGTCGCTCACACCCCACATGGGCACACGACTACTGCCTCATCGCTCACACCCCACATGGGCACACGATGACTTCCCGCTAATCTCCACACAATGGGAATTAGCCTTCCAATGCAAATGATTTATGAATAATGCACACATGACACATACTTACATCTTCATACATCATCATCATTCCGATGCTTAACATCGCTTAACACCTCTTACCAATAAGGTCACAACAAGTATGTACATGTATAAGCATCATTCAATCATTCACATTCATACATCACATCATCACAATTAACATACACATCATATTAATGTTAATTGCCACCATAGCCAACATATTAATATTAACAACATATTAATATTCACAATCATCAATCATCATCATCATACATATACAATCATTCACATATGTACACTACATCCTCACAATTAACATACACATCATATTAATGTTAATTGCTACCATAACCAACATATTAATATTAACAATATATTAATATTCACAATCACCAATCATCACCACGATCAAACATCGTTATATCCATCATCAATGCACACAATGTAACAAATTGTCAAAGCAACCCAACAACATAATCACAAAACATATATCATCTACGACATGTTATATACTAACATCACTCAATGGATATCAAAATCTCATCACCAACACTAATACATGCATCAATAGTCATATATATAAGCACATATACATATACTATCTTTCAATTCATTAATAATTAAATCGAGTTTAAAAGTAAAGTTGGCTATTGCCCATTTTATCAATTCATCAGATAAAGTATCTCATTAGCTTCGCAACGCCCAAAACGGCACATAAATCGGATACTCAGATCAAAAGTTATGAGTTTTCAAAGATAAAACATTTTTAGAAAAATGCTGCAGGAACGGGGTTGTCCCTACGTGGGAACCGGTTCCTGGCAGCTTCAAAGTCTCGTCTCTGGTTTTTACTATGGGGAACCGGGTTGTCCCTACATGGGAACCGGTTCCCAGCTACCCAGAACCCATATTTCTCTGTTTTTACAAGGGGGAACCGGTTCGTCCCACATGGGAACCGGTTCCTACGTACCTGCACAGCCAGAATCAATATTTTGACAGCTTTTACCCTATCCCATAACCCCAATTTCAGGTACATACGAACATAGCACACAATTACCATCAGTTTGCACATCATAACATATTTCAGACAAGTTTTATACAAGTATTAACACATATAACATGAATATCAACAAAATCATGTAATTCATACAATTCATCAAAACCTAACATAAATCCCAAACCCGACACGTACGATTGAACTAGATAACAATCCTAATCAATCATACTACCTACAATCACATAAGGAATACTAACCCGAAGAATCCCCCCTTACCTTAGAGTCGAATCTTCGAAGTTCTTCTCCCCCTTTGGCTCTTCTCACTTTCACGTGTTCTCCTTTTCCAAAATCTGCTTCTACTGCTTCTGCTTCTCTTTCCTCTTTTCCCCAAATTCCTTATTTTATGAAAAATAAAATAAATATTATAATGGGCTTGCTTAGTCAACACCCCCTCTTCTGCTAATCACCACTCTAGGCCCAAATGTCAATATTTCACCATTTTCCAAATAATTCCAAATAAAAATACTAAAATTCCAATTATTTAATTTAAATCCAAATTAAATTAATAAACTGAAATTATGGGGTGTTACAACTCTCCCCCACTAAAAGAGTTTTCGTCCTCGAAAACATACTTCAAGTAAAGTCCCAGATAAGAGTACTTCATTTGACTCTCCCATTCTCCGTTAACACCTTCTTAGTCGAGTCTCAAAATTCATCTGACATAACCAACACCAGCATATCTCATGCATTCAATCTCCGCCCTTACTTCGCATCTGACCATCCCAGGGTATACCACTCGCTATACTCCAACGATTAACGACAATGAAACTTCGAGGTACGATCCATACAATACACTCAACAACTGAATAATACAATTACATAATCCATGGTATGATCGCAACTGATCAACACTGTAGTAATGGATTCCATTTACTCACGTACCAACCTTAGGCACACTCTTGCAATTGAGCGATAAAGTAATACTTACACTTACTCAAAGCAAATTCCCGAGTTACTTCATCTATTAAAAACATTCCCACTATCGGAACAAGCACACATCAGTAGTTATAATTACATAGCTCATTATCCTCAATATACCATTGCTTACAAGGTAGCTCAATTGAGTCCCACTCTCCACTAAGAATCAGATTAACTTCGTCCTTCGCAGAGTATAATTCCACATTATATTCATAAATTTACATAACACCTTACAACAGTACGAAATTATTATAGCGTCATGTAATATCAATTATTTTTCTTAACTCCTCCGAATACATACTCGTTAGCTACGTACAACCATAACAACATATCCATCGTCTCGGCAATTATTCAAAAGGTCATAATCCTTTGGCACGACATCCTTACGTCCACGAGATTCTAAACCCAACATATAGATAACCACATATTCTCCATGTAGGATTTCCGACATATTCATTCTCACTACTCACGAGTAGCACTCATAACACCACTTTACATCATACTTTCGCTGTACGACTACGACTACTCGTCTTAAGTCACCGTCCAATGCTTTGCACCCCTTCATATTCACTTCCTCATAAGTTCCCACAATATGGTGAGTGGTTATTCTCACCTCTCAACCTTCACCACATCTTATACCATTAAGGTAACAAGCAATCTCATACTATCTATATGACTCCGCCTACTATCAACAAGAGATTAAGGGTGATCCAGTCCTCAATTTGTCAATAGATAGCCGACATCGTATTTAAGCATAAGCCGTTGTTACTACATAATAGTGTCCTTCCTGAGTTTATACTCAACTCATTAACATTGTCTAATTCTCTACGGTGTCCTTCTTCTAGAATTCTCAACCCGGTAACATCTTGAACGCAAACGCGACTTCTAGACCTCATTACACCATCCTCGTTAATTCTGAATTCGCCGTCTTTACCTTTGTAATTCAAGGTCGACTTATCAGCTTTCTGGCTTTCTCTAATCTTGTCTAGAATACCATTAGTCAGTCTCAGCATACCCAATCCAACATTAGTAGGAGCACCTTCACATACCAAACTTAATTCTCTGAATTGTTCAATTAAATCCAACTCTTTCACCATCAGCATCGACAATTTTAGAGGCAACCTTGTACCATACAAATAATGTCACTGCAACATCAAAACAAAACCATGGCTGCCAATTCTAAATCATGAGTCAGATAATTCATTTCCTGCGCTTTCAATCGTCCCGACGCATAAGTTACTACTTACTGGTTTTACATCAATATACCACAATTGGTTCCAAAGTCTATGTCACTTTTTTTTTTCTACTGATTCCCTCATCACTCAAATCCATTAATACTTAAATCATCTTTATCATCTTACTCATCAACGACATATTCTACTCGACTTCGTTCCGAACAATCGCGGTAATAGGCATTCCTATTCAACACTTGTTCATGCTTCTTTAACCGACATCATCATATCTCCTCATGGGACCAGTCTATGGTATTTATAACTCTTCCACAATGTAGAACATAATCTCTCCTCTTCATGGGTTCAAACGGTACATTAATCCGACACTCAGAGCTCAAGATACGAACGTTTCCAATCGTTATCCAAATTTGCAACACCGACACCATGCTGCGACATTCTATACAATATCTCCAAACTCTTCAATTGGCACATTTAATCTCTAAGATTGCTTCTCAACAAGCCTCCTCATTATTCCTTTATTCTGTTTAACTCTGACACTGACATCCCATGCCGCACCAACGAACAATCTAGTTCTAAGGACAAGTGTAACCGTAACTTCACCTCTTTCTAACATCATCCTAACACAATTAAATATGTTACAGCTGCTGCAACCATTTTTATAACAAGGTTCATCTCGTTAGCTTTCCGACGCTTCAAACGGAACTCAAATCGGATGTCCAGAACTCCAGTTATGAATTTTCGAAGTTTCATAACGATTCAGCAATCTTCCTGCGATTTGCTTACGAAAATTCTGCTCCAAAACTCATCCTCTTCAAATTAATCTCATTATTAACATCATCTTATCACATCTCTTCGCTTCCAAACTTCTTATAACTTAAACAACACATTTCATCGCTGAAATTCGATTTCTGCAACATCCTGAAACCAAATTCATGTACGCCATCATCAACCTTCTTATCCTTGGGATCATATTCGTCTCTTTGCATTACTCGCACTTCGAAACTTTCTCAACAACATCGATAACCTCTACTATCATCTCAATTACTTACTAGTAATCCTACGACAAGGTCTACAACAATACTTCCTTTAATCACTGCTTCAACAGCGACCTTTCACATAGGGCTACTCACACAACAACATCACAGTCCATCAGTAGCACTTGAAGCATCACAACTTCGAAATTCCATTTCTCAGAAATAACCATCATCTACTCCGATACACTCCGACTGAACAACAACCACAGTCTTCAGTCCATGTCACCTTCACTTCAGAAAACAATAACTCCACACTCTTGTACTGCAGCCCTACGCATCACTCTAACATCTTGCATCTGAGACATATCCGAGAAGCATAGCTTCTCCCCCACTAGTTTCAATCCCACTTCTGCAAGCAAACCGTTAGAACACACTGAGTACCGACAGTGTTTCACACACATGTCGCATACCGAAAGGAAAAATTAACAACAAGACTCTGGTCACAACGACCGACTATGCTCTGATACCACTATTGTAACACCCTTCTAAACCCCCGCGGAAAATAGAATAATATTCAGAGTAAACATGAAATACAAGGATGTCACAATTTCTTTAACATAAAATACTATAGTCATTTGTCATGCCACACGAGGAACCATTTAACATAAATACAATTCATGTTCAACACAGCGGATTATAATTCATAACATTGCATATTCATCATCATTCATGCAAGTTCTCTAATACAATTATAAACAACAAAGACCGACATAATAATTCGTCTCTAAACTAGCGTTCCCCAGTGTTACAATCAGAGCATGACTCGACACGAACTAAGGGCTAGCCTATAAGCTATCTTCACCCAATCAAGACGCCGCTACATCCTTAATCTGAAATCATCAAAGTAAGGGTGAGTTTCATTCGAATTAATAAGCATTATGCAATCATAAGCAATAAAATCTCATAGTAATTATCATCCACTCAATCATACATATAATCAGAATTATTACAACAAGTAAACATCAATCCAACAATATTGGCCATCGGCCCACAACTCATCAATTATACCAATGATCAAGTTATATTAACAACATCTTCTCAACACATCAATCAAGTAAACACACCAAGGCATAACACTGGATCTCATCCAATCATGTTATCACCAATGCATATGATGCAACTGACACTATGCATGTGGTACCAAAATTCGTGAATCATATCACAGGACTTCTCTCTTTGATACTGCCCTCTAGTCGCTCACACCCCACATGGGCACACGACTACTGCCTCATCGCTCACACCCCACATGGGCACACGATGACTTCCCGCTAATCTCCACACAATGGGAATTAGCCTTCCAATGCAAATGATTTATGAATAATGCACACATGACACATACTTACATCTTCATACATCATCATCATTCCGATGCTTAACATCGCTTAACACCTCTTACCAATAAGGTCACAACAAGTATGTACATGTATAAGCATCATTCAATCATTCACATTCATACATCACATCATCACAATTAACATACACATCATATTAATGTTAATTGCCACCATAGCCAACATATTAATATTAACAACATATTAATATTCACAATCATCAATCATCATCATCATACATATACAATCATTCACATATGTACACTACATCCTCACAATTAACATACACATCATATTAATGTTAATTGCTACCATAACCAACATATTAATATTAACAATATATTAATATTCACAATCACCAATCATCACCACGATCAAACATCGTTATATCCATCATCAATGCACACAATGTAACAAATTGTCAAAGCAACCCAACAACATAATCACAAAACATATATCATCTACGACATGTTATATACTAACATCACTCAATGGATATCAAAATCTCATCACCAACACTAATACATGCATCAATAGTCATATATATAAGCACATATACATATACTATCTTTCAATTCATTAATAATTAAATCGAGTTTAAAAGTAAAGTTGGCTATTGCCCATTTTATCAATTCATCAGATAAAGTATCTCATTAGCTTCGCAACGCCCAAAACGGCACATAAATCGGATACTCAGATCAAAAGTTATGAGTTTTCAAAGATAAAACATTTTTAGAAAAATGCTGCAGGAACGGGGTTGTCCCTACGTGGGAACCGGTTCCTGGCAGCTTCAAAGTCTCGTCTCTGGTTTTTACTATGGGGAACCGGGTTGTCCCTACATGGGAACCGGTTCCCAGCTACCCAGAACCCATATTTCTCTGTTTTTACAAGGGGGAACCGGTTCGTCCCACATGGGAACCGGTTCCTACGTACCTGCACAGCCAGAATCAATATTTTGACAGCTTTTACCCTATCCCATAACCCCAATTTCAGGTACATACGAACATAGCACACAATTACCATCAGTTTGCACATCATAACATATTTCAGACAAGTTTTATACAAGTATTAACACATATAACATGAATATCAACAAAATCATGTAATTCATACAATTCATCAAAACCTAACATAAATCCCAAACCCGACACGTACGATTGAACTAGATAACAATCCTAATCAATCATACTACCTACAATCACATAAGGAATACTAACCCGAAGAATCCCCCCTTACCTTAGAGTCGAATCTTCGAAGTTCTTCTCCCCCTTTGGCTCTTCTCACTTTCACGTGTTCTCCTTTTCCAAAATCTGCTTCTACTGCTTCTGCTTCTCTTTCCTCTTTTCCCCAAATTCCTTATTTTATGAAAAATAAAATAAATATTATAATGGGCTTGCTTAGTCAACACCCCCTCTTCTGCTAATCACCACTCTAGGCCCAAATGTCAATATTTCACCATTTTCCAAATAATTCCAAATAAAAATACTAAAATTCCAATTATTTAATTTAAATCCAAATTAAATTAATAAACTGAAATTATGGGGTGTTACAAAAATCCTTAACCTTAGTTTACCATTGGGGCGGGGATTGCGTTTGGACTTCATGACCACTATACCCTTCAACGCCATGTTTGTTTAAAACTCTTGTGTGTGCATTCATGCATTCATGCATCATTCATTAATAAACAACTAAAAACAAAAAGAGTCTTTTTCGAGTCGTTTTTCAAGGAAACTAAATAACGAACGTTTTGAACTTCATAGAAAGAGAGAAACGGAGAAAGGGCTTAAGGATCTATATCATGGATTACGGAAGAAAGAGAGCTAGGAAATACACCTTCAAGATTCCCCAGGTCGAGGAACTGGGAAAGCTCGGAAAACTGGTGGTCAACCCCCTGGCTTTAAAGGAGAAGTATGGAAAACTTCTGCCTTTGCTCAATACCAACATTGTGGAGAAGTATGGATCCTTCCCACCTTGGTACAGTTTTACGATCCAACGTATCACTGTTTCACCTTTCCAGATTATCAGCTCATGCCTACGTTGGAGGAGTACTCTCGTCTGATTGGAATACCCGTGTACGCGCAAGATCCGTACTCCGATTTGGAGAAGAATCCTAACGACGTTATCATTGCTGCAACTACTCCTTTGAACGTAGTCGACATCAGAACTCATATGGTGAGTAGAGGAGGAATTCAAGGATTGCCCTCCAAATTCCTGTTTGATCAAGCTCGGTACTTCGTCAGCATCCAAGATATGAGCGCTTTTGAGGAAGTCTTGGCTTTGCTTATCTACGGGTTGTTTTTGTTCCCTAACATTAACGATTTCGTCGACATCAACGCAATTAAGATCTTCTTAATTGGAAATCCAGTTCCAACCTTGCTTGCGGATGCTTATCACTCTGTGCATTCAAGAAACCTGCAGCGAGGAGGATTAATCACATGCTGCGTACCGTTGTTATACGAATGGTTCGTTTCGCACCTGCCAAAGTCTAGCACTTTCTGGAACATGAGGGATGGCCTTTACTGGTCACAGAAAATCATGTCTCTCACTCATACAGACATTGATTGGTGTAGTCCTGACAACGACGAAACCAAGATCATCTTCAGTTGCGGAAGTTTCCCCAACATACCCCTTATTGGAACTAAGGGAGGAATCAATTACAATCCAGCTTTAGCCCGTCGTCAATACGGCTATCCTATGAAAAACATTCCAAGTAACATCCAATTGGAGGGTCTGTTCTTCAAGAACATCGACGATCATGGCAACATGCTGAAGAAGGAAATTGTCCAAGCCTGGCGTCTTGTTCACAGCAAAGGGAGAAGATTGTTAGGAAAACATCTTTGCATCTCCCTGGATCCTTACCTTCAATGGGTACGCGTCAGAGCGTTCAAGCTTAGGATGCCATATCAACATCAAGAACCTATTCCCCTGAGGGAACCAATTTACCTTTTCTCCACCGATGTTGAAAAACTGCAAGCGGCATTAAACAAGGTATGCCAAGGAAGGAATGCTTGGAGGAACAAGTATCGAATTGTCAACACGGAAAATGTTGAAATTCATAACATCCTAAGAAGGAAGGATGAGTTACTTGAAGTACTCGATCGACAAGTGACACAATCATCACTTTCTCATCATATCCCTCCTGCTTCCTGGATCATCGACCAGCTCACGTCAGAGAACGCTCAGCTCAAGAAACAGAAGAAGATGTTAGAACTTGAAGTCGACTCTTCATCAAAGTTTTAGAGTCCTTTCTCTCAGTTTCTCTGTATTTCCATTTTCAAAGTGTGTAAAAACGGCGTTTTCGCTTAATTAATAAAAGTTTGATGTTTCATAACGTAATTATGGTGTTTCCTTGAAAAATAATAACTTAATTGCATATCATACATCGCTTTAGTCGTACGCACTGACACGAGAATTGTCGCGGATCTAATAGTCACTTTCCTTTCTCCAGAAAGAGAGGAGGAGAAGGAGGTGAACCAAGACTTTCAAGCTGTCTCATCCATACAACACTCGTTCAAGTCGCAAGAAAAGAATGGAAGACTTTGAGCAAGAGAATGAAGAACTCAGGGAAGAGATTAATACTCTCAAAGGTACTGTTGAAAGGCTCAATAGTATGGTAGAAGCCCTGGTAGTTGCGCAGAATCGACCAACGCCAGAAGAACCGCAAAGGACTGTGGTTTCCGAGATTGTTTCTACTCCTATTCCTCAGTATACCATGCTGCCTGATCGACCTTGGGGCATGCCGTATAACTTTACTCCAGAAGGGTACATACCTCCAGCTTCTGAAGCTCCAAAAGTCACCATGGATATGCGTCCACCGGAGGGTTACAAACCTCTGGAAATTGAAGTTCCAAGAGCAACGGCAATGGGTTTCGCACAACAGAACGCTGAGATTCCGAGATCTGCTGTCATGGCTTCTCCACAGCCCATTATGCATACTTTTCCCCCGCAAGGCGGACAAGTATATCATCACGCTCCAAGTGAGGATGCTGGCGTGTATGAAAGATTGGACGAGTTCCAAGAACAGTTTCTGCAAATGCAGAAGGAACTCAAGACTCTTCGAGGACAAGATCTATTTGGAAAGAATGCTGCAGACCTCTGTCTGGTTCCAAATGTTAAGATTCCTCACAAATTCAAAGTACCAGAATTCGAGAAGTATAAAGGGAATTCATGCCCGCAAAGTCATCTTGTGATGTACGCTCGAAGAATGTCAACTCAGACTGATAATCAACAATTGCTCATTCATTATTTTCAAGACAGCCTAACTGGTGCTGCACTCAAATGGTACATGAACTTGGACAGTTCAGAGATTCGTACTTTTCGAGACCTCGGAGAGGCCTTCGTCAAACAGTATAAGTACAATCTGGATATGGCTCCCGACAGAGATCAACTCCGGGCCATGACTCAAAAGGATAGAGAAAGCTTCAAGGAATACGCTCAGAGATGGCGTGAAGTTGCTGCTCAAATTTGTCCACCACTTGAAGAGAAAGAAATGACAAAAATCTATCTCAAAACTTTGAGTCCATTTTACTACGGACGAATGGTTGCAAGTGCACCAAGTGACTTTACCGAGATGGTAAACATGGGTGTGCGTTTAGAAGAAGCAGTTCGGGAAGGACGCCTGAACAAAGAACCAGAATCTTCTGTTGGTCCAAGGAAGTATGGAAGTTCTTTCCAGAAGAAAAAGGATCAAGATGTCAGCAATGTCTTGCACAAAATCAAGAAGAAATTCCAACCTCAAGTTGCAACAATAACTCCGGTTGTTAACTCAGCGCCAGCTTATCAACCTCAGGTCTCGCAACAACAAATTCAACAAAGGTCGCAGCAACCTCAGCAACAGGTTCGACCTCCAAATTACAACAATCGGGCTCCAAGGTATCCTGCCTTTGACCCCGTACCAATGCCGTATACAGAATTGTTTCCAACATTACTGGCAAAAGGACTCATTCAGACAAGGAGTCCTCCAAATCCTACAAACAGTTCCTCACCATGGTATAAGGCTGACCAATCTTGTCCCTATCATCAGGGGGCGCCAGGTCACAATATTGAGAACTGTTTCTCTTTCAAGATTGACGTCCAACGATTAGTGAAGAGCGGAATGCTATCCTTCAAAGATACTAATCCAAACGTCCAAGCAAATCCTTTGCCACAGCACAAAGAAGCTTCAGTAAATCCGGTAGATCAACACCCCAATGTCATTCAAATCTACGACATTCGTCAGATAGGGGAAAATCTTGTCAAGATGCATGCTAAACAAGCTGGGTACGGTCATGTACCACCTCACAACTACTTCACATGTGAAATTTGTCCAAAGAATAATCAAGGATGTGCCGTAGTTCAAGCTGCATTACAAGAACAAATGGACTTAGGATGGATTCAACATATCCGAGTCAGAACTGAACATGACATCAACATGGTTCAAGGATGTCCAGGAGAATACAAAATCTACAAAGTTGAAGACCTTGAAGGATCGGTAGTCAGGTTCCACAAAACTTTAAATGGACTTGCCTACTTTGGAACAGATTTCCACGCTTACAGTAGATGCAGAATCTGTCGAAGAAATTCACGAGGATGTTTGCGTGTTCACAACGACATTCAAAAGCTGATGGATGACAATACCATTACTGTTCTTGCCAACAGAGAAGGCGATGAAGTCTTTACCGTATCTCCTCAAATTAATCAAGTTGAACCTATGCAAGTTAAGTATGATAGCAGGAAGACAGCAGTTGCACCATTAGTCATCTACTTACCAGGTCCTGTGCCGTATGAGTCCAGCAAGCCTATACCATACAAGTACAACGCTACATTCATTGAAAATGGTAAGGAAATACCATTACCGTCTGTTGTCAACATTGCTGATGTTAGTCGAGTCACCAAAAGTGGACGAGTCTTCAACAGAACAACGAAAAATGTGGAGAAACCTTCGGAGGAAGTACCACATAGGCAAGACGATCATCCGACCAATGCTGTTCAAGCGAAAGAAAATGATGAGATCTTGAAGTTAATCCAGAGGAGTGAATACAACATTGTAGATCAATTACTACATACTCCGTCTAGGATTTCTGTTCTTTCCCTGCTATTGAGTTCTGAAGCTCATAGGGAAGCTCTACAGAAAGTTTTGGAACAAGCTTTCGTAGAACCAAGTGTTACTATAAGCCAATTTAACAACATCGTTGCCAACATCTCTGCGGGAACTAGCCTAAGTTTCTGTGACGAAGATCTTCCTGAAGAAGGGGTGGACCACAATCTTCCACTTCACATCTCAGTTGGCTGCATGGGTGATACACTCACAGGAGTCCTAATAGACAATGGATCCTCTCTCAACGTCATGCCGAAATCAACATTGTCAAGATTATCTTTCGAAGATTACCCTCTAAGAAAAAGTCATGTCATCGTCAAAGCTTTTGATGGATCAAGAAAGTCAGTTTTCGGAGAAGTGGATCTTCCCATAACTATTGGACCTCAGACGTTCAAAATCACTTTCCAAGTTATGGATATTCCAGCACAATACAGTTGTTTGCTAGGTCGCCCATGGATTCATGAGGCTGGGGCAATTACTTCAACACTTCATCAGAAACTGAAGTTCATAAGAAATGACAAATTGGTAACCGTATGTGGAGAACGAGCTCTGATCGTCAGCAACCTGTCATCATTCTCCGACATAGAACCAAAAGAAGTTGTTGGAACTAAATTCCAAGCACTTTCCTTAGACAAAGGAAAGGAGAAAGCAGCGTCTATCTCTTCATACAAAGATGCAATCCAAGTTGTAAAGGATGGCACTACCAGTGGTTGGGGGCACATTAATATTCCTACCAACAACAAGAACAAAACAGGAATTGGATTCTTTTCAACATCATCAAAAGCTATCCCAGGGATTGAGGTAGTTCTCCCCATTCAAGAAACTTTCTACAGTGGAGGTTTTCTTCAACCTGTTCAACAAACAGTCAATACCATCGGTACGGAAAACACTGATGAAGAGGATTGGTTATCCTATCTTAACAAAGCAGGATACATCTCCCTACCAGAGTCTGATTCACCTTGCTGTTATCCGACTAAAGGATCTGAAAGTAAGACTCAACCAAGCAGTGATGAAGTTACTGACAGCTTCACCACCAGAAGTCATGGTTCATCAGAAGAAGTTCCTCCTATCCCCGAAGAGACTTGGGATACATTAGGAGAACCAAGCGGAAAATTCGACTACATGGTGAAATACTCCGCTCCTGAAAGTTCAAGAATCTCTCTTGAAGACATTGTTCCAACTGGATGGAACAGTGATTTTGAGTACCTCTCTCAGCCAAAAGAGATGTATAACCCTTGTTATTCATCATCAGCATCTGGTGAAGTCATCATTGAGGATTATATCCCCAAGTCACCTTCCGAGGCTACGGATCTAGAGTTCACATATCTAGTCAATGCCATCTTGGGAGAAGAGCAAGACCAAAATACAGAAGAGGATGATCTCGAAAGTGTCTCCGACAACGAGTCTCTCCGTTCAGAAGATTGGAAGTTTCCTCAAAAGAAAGTTTGACATACTCCACTTGGAAATGGGTATGCTCACACCGCTCAGTCTGCTGAAGTAGAAGAAGATCGTCTGAGTGTTGCAAAGACAGTGGTTGGTAAATCAAGACCTACCACAGGCCAGCTTAAGCCTAAGGTTCCAGATTACTTAGTGCACAATGGGGTTCGCCACTACTGGACAGCTGTTGAAGTTTCAACTGTTGTTCGCACTCCTAAGTAGGAACTTTCACCGTTATTTTGTCCTCTCACCATAGCCCAGGGTGAAGAGATGTTTCATAGGGCTTTGCATTTTACTATTTCTTAGGAAAATGTCCCTCTTTGCTTCGCCCAAAGCAATAGAGTTTTGTTTTATAGGGTCTTTGTTTCAAGAAATGACTGTCCATAAATAAAAATGTCATTCTGTTCCTTCGTTTAGTTTTCCCTTTTCTTTTTTTTCGGAAATTGGTAATCCTAAAAAACACCCTAAAAAAAAAAACATCAAAATTATTAACTGCATACACCGAGTCTTCCCTCGTTGTCTAAATAAAACTTATCACACATATGCAGATTAATCATAAAATACCCCGTGGAAACGTACGACCGTATGACTTCTCCAAGCTTTAAGTTTCCTGTATTCGAGGCAGAGGAAGAAGAAGACGAAGAAATATCAAAGGAAATTTCACGATTACTTCAACAAAAGGAAGAGGCCATTCAGCCATACAATGAGCCTCTAGAGATCATTAACCTTGGTTCCGTTGGAAACAGAAAAGAGGTTAAGATTGGAGCTTCGCTCAGTTCAGAGATCAGAGAGAGTTTGATACAGCTGCTCAAAGAATTCTCAGATGTCTTCGCTTGGTCTTATCAAGATATGCCAGGGTTGGATACCAGTATAGTGGAGCATCACTTGCCATTAAAAGAAGAATGCCCTCCGGTTAAGCAAAAATTAAGAACTCATCCGGAGATGGCCATGAAAATCAAAGAGGAAGTTCAAAAGCAGATCAACGCAGGTTTCCTCGTCACTTCAGAATACCCTCAGTGGTTAGCTAACATTGTTCCCGTTCCTAAGAAAGACGGAAAAGTCCGCACGTGCGTCGACTACAGAGATTTGAACAAAGCTAGCCCTAAGGATGATTTTCCTTTACCACATATTGATATGTTGGTAGACAGTACAGCAAAATCCAAAGTTTTCTCATTCATGGACGGATTTTCAGGATACAACCAAATCAAAATGGCACCTGAAGACATGGAAAAAACAGCTTTCATTACCCCCTGGGGCACGTTCTGCTACCGTGTTATGCCTTTTGGACTAAAGAACGCGGGGGCAACTTATCAAAGGGCCATGACTACGCTTTTCCACGACATGATGCATAAGGAAGTGGAAGTCTATGTGGACGACATGACTGCCAAATCAGAAAATGAAGAAGATCACATACAGAATCTGACAAAGTTATTTCAACGCTTACGAAAGTTTCAGCTTCGCGTGAACCCCAACAAGTGTACCTTTGGTGTCTACTCAGGAAAACTCCTTGGTTTCATTGTCAGCAAACGAGGAATTGAAGTAGATCCAGACAAAGTCAAGGCAATTCAAGAAATGCCTTCGCCCAGAACCGAGAAACAAGTTAGAGGATTTCTTGGACGTCTGAATTACATCTCGAGATTCATATATCTCATGACTGCAACTTGCGCTCCTATTTTCAAACTTCTACGGAAAAATCAAAGTTGCGTCTGGACAGACGATTGTCAGAAAGCGTTCGACAGCATTAAGGAATATCTGCTCGAACCACCCTTCTTGTCTCCTCCAGTGGAAGGAAGACCTTTGATAATGTACTTAACCGTCTTAGAAGATTCCATGGGTTGTGTCCTTGGACAGCAAGACGAGACGAGAAGAAAAGAGCATGCCATTTACTACCTAAGCAAGAAATTCACTGACTGTGAATCCCGCTACTCCATGCTCGAGAAGACGTGTTGTGCTTTGGCCTGGGCTGCCAAGCGTCTCCGCCAGTACATGATTCGACATACTACTTGTTTGATCTCTCATATGGATCCAATCAAGTACATCTTTGAGAAGCCTGCTTTAACCGGGAGAATTGCCCGTTGGCAGATGTTGTTATCAGAATATGACATTGAGTATCACGCGCAGAAAGCCGTGAAAGGAAGCATTCTAGCTGAGCACCTGGCTCACCATCCACTCAATGGTCATGAATCAACCAGTTTTGACTTTCCAGACGAGGACGTCGTGTACCTCAAGATGAAAGATTACGACGAGCCACTACCAGACGAAGGACCTGAGATAGGATCCCAGTGGGGCTTAATCTTTGACGGAGCTGTCAATGCTTATGGACGAGGAATTGGGGCAATCATTGTTACACCTCATGGTACCCATATTCCATTTACTGCCAGATTAACTTTCAAATGCACAAACAATGAGGCCGAATATGAAGCTTGCATCATGGGTCTCGAAGAAGCCATGGATCTAAGAATCAAACACTTAGATGTATACGGAGATTCTGCTTTGGTCATCAATCAAATCAAAGGAGAATGGGAAACACGCCAACCAGGGCTAATTCCTTACAAAGACTACGCGAGAAGATTGTTACCATTCTTCGACAGGGTAGATTTTCATCACATTCCTCGTGAAGAAAACAATTTGGCTGATGCATTAGCCACACTCTCTTCCATGATTAGGATAAATCATTGGAATGACATTCCTCGGATCGATGTTATGCGCCTGGATAGGCCCGCTCATGTGTTCACAGTAGAAGCAATCATCGACGACAAACCGTGGTATCACGACATCAAGAACTTTCTTCAAAAGCAGGAGTACCCTCTTGGGGCGTCAAAGAAAGATAGAAAGACTTTGAGAAAGTTAGCTTGTAGATTCTTCCTGAATGAAGATGTTCTGTACAAGAGAAACTTCGACATGGTTCTGCTCAGATGCGTCGACAGAAAAGAAGCAGAAATACTCATGAGAGAAATACATGAAGGATCTTTTGGTACTCACACCAATGGACATACCATGACAAGGAAAATACTGAGAGCAGGATATTATTGGCTGACGATGGAGTCAGATTGCTACCAGTGCGCAAAGAGGTGTCACAAATGCCAGATCTACGCCGATAGAATTCATGTGCCACCATCTCTGCTCAACATACTCTCTTCCCCTTGGCCTTTCTCCATGTGGGGAATCGACATGATTGGAATGATCGAACCAAAAGCGTCCAACGGACATCGCTTCATCTTGGTAGCCATAGACTATTTTACCAAATGGGTTGAAGCAGCTTCATATGCAAACGTTACAAGACAAGTTGTCGTCAGGTTTATCAAGAATCACATCACCTGTCGCTACGGCGTTCCTAGCAAGATAATCACTGACAATGGGTCAAATTTGAATAACAAAATGATGAAGGAGCTTTGTGAAGAATTCAAGATCGAACATCACAACTCATCTCCTTACAGACCAAAGATGAATGGAGCTGTAGAAGCAGCTAACAAAAACATCAAGAAAATCATTCAGAAAATGGTCATCACTTACAAAGATTGGCATGAAATGCTCCCGTATGCTCTTCACGGTTACCGTACGTCAGTACGTACTTCGACTGGAGCAACTCCTTTCTCCCTTGTATATGGCATGGAGGCAGTCCTACCTATAGAGGTTGAGATTCCATCAATGAGAGTCTTGATGGAAGCAAAATTAACAGAAGCCGAGTGGTGTCAAAGCAGATTCGATGAATTGAACTTAATCGAAGAAAAGCGCATGACAGCTTTATGCCACGGACAGCTATATCAACAAAGAATGAAGAAAGCTTTCGACAAAAAGGTTCGACCTCGCACAATCAAAGAAGGCGACCTTGTACTCAAAAAGATTCAATCTTTTCTCACAGATTCGAGAGGGAAATGGACTCCCAATTATGACGGCCCCTACGTGGTCAAGAGAGCTTTCTCAGGAGGAGCCTTAATACTCACGACTATGGATGGAGAAGAATTCACCCGTCCTGTGAACGTCGACGCAGTCAAGAAATACTTCGCCTAAATAATTAAAAGAACAGCTCGCTAAGTTGAAAACTCGCAAAGAGCGGCTTAGGCAAAAAAGAGCGTCTCGGTGAATCGAAAACCCGAAAGGGCGATTCAGGCAAAAGTTAGAGACATAAAAAATAAATAATCAATCCCGGTAAACTTAAAACCCGAAAGGGGTAGTTTACGCAAAAGTTAGGGATATATGGCAAGTAACTGTGTTCAGGACAAACTTGATCATTCAAAATCCATAGCGGAGTGTTCATCAGCAGTAGGTCATCTTCTACGAAGCACGAATACAGCGCAACTCGGAGTGGAAGGGAGAGATAACGGTCGTCACGTTTCATCGTAGCCCTTTTCCCGAAAATTACCAATTTCCAACTTTGTAAATACTCCATGGAATCAAGCATTTGGCTGATTACCATTCCATATATAATAATTTGAGCCTTGTGCTTTTCCTTTGCAATCTAGTCTTATTCAGTTTCTTGAAATGCATTTTAAGTTTGAACAGTCAATTTCTTGAAACAATTGTTTTCATAAAATAAAATGAATTTACTTGCAAAAAATAAAGGTGAAATTTCTTTCTAAGGTTTACAAACAATAGGAAGAATGCAAACAGTTGCTCCGAGAACGGTTGAGACTCCGGGAACCAAGATTTCCCCACGAGGTCGCTTTGCGAACATCTCCCGATGACGGATCTTCACTTCAATTCATATTACTTATTTCGGACAGCGGACAACTGATAACCAGATATTCCCAACAGAGTTCGAACTACAAGAAGAGGACATCTTCTGATTCACAAGAATTTCAGTCGTATCTTAGGATTTTACATCCGCGACAATTCCATTCACATTCACTTTACATTTTATCATTGTCATAATATTCATGCATATATTACATCATAATTGCATAGCCGAGTCAGGCTTTGATCCTGTGAATGCCTAAGTCATTAAGGCATGAACTCAAGTTTCCCCTGCAAGTTCCGGAGAAACTTTTTCCTTCAAGACAACAGTTCATACACAAGGATCTCCTCAAGCAAGTCAACAAATGGTAGTCTCCCTCAAAGAGATAGTTTGTTCACTTTTGGAATTCCTCAGCCGAGAATCTCCTGCAGAGCGACATTCGACAGTCTTCTTCAGATAAGATAGTCTGCTTCACATTTTGGAATTCCCTATAGGTTTGGTATTCCCCCCAGCAGGGTCGAGTGATGCCACTTCTTGTCAAAGAAAATAATTCAGAATCTCCCGGCGGATCGACAAATGATTCCCCAGCGGAGTCAGTGAATGGTAGTCTTCATCCAGGAAGATAGTTCACGATCCCCAGCGGAGTCAGCGAATGATAGTCTTCGTCCAGAAGATAGTCCAGATTCCCCAACAAAGTCAGCAAATGGCAGTCTCTTTCAGCAGAAGACAGTTTGCTCACTTTCTATCACAACAAAGTCAGCAAATGGCAGTCTCTTTCAGCAAAAGACAGTTTGCTCACTTTCTTTCATAACAGGGTCGACAAATGGCAGTCTTCCCCGGCAGAAGACAGTTTGCTCCCCTAGCAATTGGCAAATGGCAGCCTTTCCCCAAGGAAAGACAGTTTGTCTGTTAAATACTCAAGAGATCGACAAATGGCAGTTTCTTCGAACAGTTTGTCTGTTTCTGGGATGCTTAGTTCCCCACAGAGTCGATGAATGGCAGTGTTCCTCTTAGGAAAACAGTTCGTTGATTCCCCAGGCATCAGTTGACGAATGGTAGTTTTCACCCAGAAAACAGCTCGTCCGCCTTCAAACAAAGTCATTAGCCCCTCAAAAGATCATGAGGCCATATGACATTCTTTCAAAGACGTCAAGTCAAAAGGGAAGATGGTGAAGTTTCTTTATTACCATCAAATGGTATCTTACCTCCAAGTGCTGGTAAGAAGTTTGATGAGGAAACAACCCTTGAAGTTTCTTTATTTACCGTCAAATGGTATCTTACCTCCAAGTGCTGGTAAGAAGTTTGATGAGGAAACAACCCTTGAAGTTTCTTTATTTACCATCAAATGGTATCTTACCTCCAAGTGCTGGTAAGAAGTTTGATGAGGAAACAACCCTTGAAGTTTCTTTATTTACCGTCAAATGGTATCTTACCTCCAAGTGCTGGTAAGAAGTTTGATGAGGAAACAACCCTTGAAGTTTCTTTATTTACCATCAAATGGTATCTTACTTCCAAGTGCTAGTAAGAAGTTTGATGAGGAAACAACCCTTGAAGTTTCTTTATTTACCGTCAAATGGTATCTTACCTCCAAGTGCTGGTAAGAAGTTTGATGAGGAAACAACCCTTGAAGTTTCTTTATTTACCGTCAAATGGTATCTTACCTCCAAGTGCTGGTAAGAATTTTGATGAGGAAACAACCCTTGAAGTTTCTTTATTTACCGTCAAATGGTATCTTACCTCCAAGTGCTGGTAAGAAGTTTGATGAGGAAACAACCCTTGAAGTTTCTTTATTTACCGTCAAATGGTATCTTACCTCCAAGTGCTGGTAAGAAGTTTGATGAGGAAACAAACCTTTGAAGTTTCTTTATTACCATCAAATGGTATCTCATCTCCAAGTGCTGATGAGAAGTTTGATGAGGAAACAAACCTTTGGAAATTTTCTCTTTATCTGAGATATTGTCCAAACGCAACTAAGACCAGTTTCGAGATATGGACATCCGAAACGAGGAGAGGTTGTTTACCTTTTTCTAAGTATCAGCACTTAGTTAAAGAAGATGGATTGCGCATCCTACATTGCCATCCATTCACCAGAATCCACATCAAGTATTTCTACAGGAGTTTGTCTCCTCGTCCCCCGCCAAGTGCGACAACGGGATCGAATCATGCAAAGATTTTTATCATCTCAGGAGCGCTCAAAATTCGGGCATTCTTTGATATTTAAGTCTCTTTTACGCAGGAGAGATCGAGATCTCAATCTCTCTCCCTCCAGATAAAAGAAACTTAAATAGGGGCATCTGTCATACCCTAATTTTTGACCCCCCTGAGATGACATATCTTCAGGATTTTTCATCAGGTCAAGACAAGTTCCCAGAGCAGTTACTTCTCCATCTGGTATCTAATCGAGGATGCTCAAAGACAAGAAAGCTCAGGCAAAGGATCAATCAAATACAAGGATTAGTCCCTAATACAATCATGGGGCTCAAGGACTTCATTTTTCTCATCTATGATTGATTAGACATCCAGTCATCTGAGTACAGGTTTACTCAGGTCACCAGACTAGGGTTTTGAGCCTATCAAGGACTGAAATCAGGGATCACATTTGGGAAGCCCTAAAAAACCTCAGGGGATCATTCAAAGACATCAATCATCTTCAAATATCTCATATTACAAGATCCACTGGACATCACACTTCAATTGAAAGTCTACAGTCATTATTTTCACATGGTCGACAAATTAGGGTTTTAACCTAATTCACCAAGATAGTTGACTTTTTAATCAGGGCATGAATCCAAAACTCAAGACATGATTCAAGAATCTCTACTACCTCAATATAATCCATTAAAATCATTCATTTGAAGAGAAGATCTTGTTTCTACACAAAAGCCCAAAAATTCACTTTGTCAGGAAAAGTCAACTGTGTGGAATCATCATTGACTTTTAAGGTTTTTGGTCAAAAAATGACTTTCAAAGATCAATATCATCAATATATGGATGTCAAAGTCATTTGACCAAAGAAATTCAAAGAAATTCATCAAGGAGCAAAAAGTCGGGAATTAGGGTTTTTGAGGGCATGGTGAGAACTCAAAATTTCACCTACACAACTCAAAAAACTTCCAACATGAAAGTTGTAGATCTTGCAAAATAAAACAACATCTTACAAGGGAACTTTTTTCAAAAGATCAACCATTTATGAAGTTTTGGAAATTTTGAAGTTTAGGTCATAAACACTTAGAAATTTTTCTAAGTGTTTTAACCTAGTTTTCATCCAACTTTGGGCTCATTTTTCACAAATTTCCCAAATGATTTTGAAGAAGACATAAACTAATGATTTAAAGTAGATGTTTAGGGCTTTCCAAATTGTGTTCAACCTTCTCCAAATTCAATCTGAGCTAGGAGTTATGCTTGTTCAAAGTTGGCCTCATGTAGTAAAATTATAGGTCATGTACAATTTGAAACTTTGCAATTTTGTGCATTTTGCTTCACTAAGTGATGCTACACGACCTCTAATGCATCTGAAACCATACCATACATCAAATTCCATCATTGCATAAGGATTAGAGAAGATTCCCAAAAAACAAAGGCATGTGATTATGTAATGATTGCATTTTTGAATTTATGGCAAATTGGTGATTCATCAAAGGAATCTTCTCCCAACCAATTGGAGCTCATTTCTGCAGCCATTTGGTCCCCTAAGATCAAGCAAAACCGATGGCTAGGGAGTGGTATCAAAGAGCTCATCATTGCACTTGGAATATTCTTTGAATTCCTTCATGGCTAAGAAACCAAACTCACTACACTAAGCAAGCTTACTATGATCAATTGCTCTGAACCAATTCCCTATAAATAGAGGCCTCATTCTCATTCAGAAAACACACCAAAGCAACCATATTCCTTGCTTTCTCTTTCTCTTCTCATGCTCATTGTTTTTCAAAGTTCTTTGGCAAGAAGAATCGATTTCTTCAAACCAGAGCTTATCTTTGGAAAGTGAGCATTTCAACATCTCAAGGGAGGTCATTTGAGGTGATCCAAGCACCTGGATCACTTCTGTAAGTGGAGGAACACCATTGTTGCTCTCACTTTGGAGCATTTGCAGTTGGAGGTCCATGGAGTAATTCAGGAGGTTCTGAGCCAAGCCAATCATCCAGGCACATTCCTCAGGTCATAGTGAAGCTAACCAGATGGCTGCAGCTCATCTGTAACTCCAAATTCAACAACCTCCATGTTCACTTGAAGCTGAAATCGAGGGAGGTCCATAGAACAATTCAGAAGGATTCAGGCTATAATAAACATCCAGTCAGCATCATTGAGTCTCAGGGAAGCTATTGAGATCATTCATTCAAGCCCAGGTGGTCTCTATCATCCTCACGACCTCCATTTTCAGAGTTGAGAAATCAGAGAGTTAGGATTTTGAAAATCTTTGAGCTCGAGGAAGAAGATGACTATGGCCATGGCGCGCAAAATTTGAATCTGGGGCCAAAGTTTATTTTATTTTGAATGGTATGCGTTCCTTAAACGACTGAACAAACTTGCCCTAGTGGCCTCCCATACGCCCTTAGTCTCATCATGCCTCAAGTCTGGGGTTCGAATCCCCCTCGCCCCAGACTTTTTGGTTCTTTTATTTTTCAATGATTTACTAGTTGTTTTGAAACATAACCAAATGAATGCAAGTTACTATCACCACACGCGCGTTGGCTCAGTGGTGCTTGTTTTGTGTGTGTGACCTAGAGGGCGTGGGTTCAAACCCTCCAAGGGCCAAAACTATTTTTTAACACACAATTTCTTTCATTTTCTCACAAACTTCACATATTTATTTAACCTATCAAATTAATTTATTTTCACTTCATTTTTCACACACTTATCATTTAATATACCTATTTTGTGAATAATCAAAAAAATCATAAAAATATTATTTATTTCTTGAATTTTAATTAGGTTTAAAATAGTATGTTTTTAAGTGTTTTCTTAAATACTTTAAATATATATTATCACTTTATTTTAACCTAATCACTTTGTAAATAATTTTATGATAAAACCCTAATTGTTTAGGTCTTAATTAGTTAAAAAATCTTTATTTTTACCCTAATTAAGTTGACTTTTGTCAAATTTCAAAACTGTTTTCAATCTCTGATAAAATCAAATGATTAAGGTTTTCAAACAACAAAACCTTGTATCATTCAAAATCATTTTCAATTTGCTTTTACACCAGTACTGTAAAGTACTGGGCCTCTAATAGAGTGTAAGTCCCAAAAACCTTCTCTTCTTAGCTTGTTTTCAAAACTGTATTTTCAAAATCTTCTTTCTGTTTTCAAAACATTCTTCTGGTATTTGAAGGGCATTATTCCCGGTGAAACTCTTCAGATACCTATGTGACCTTTGTCCATCTTCACTTCTTCTGTTTTCAAAAACCATTAACTGTTTATCATATATATATTCAACTGTTATCAACAAAACAACACAATTACTGTTGAGGCTCTGTCTATACTTCTTCAATGGCCTCCACTCCATCCAGGTTAGGCTTTACAAGCTTTCAATTTACAGTCTTTATTTAAATTACTGTCAAATATAAACTGTGCATATATTAGTTTAGAACTACGTTTGAGTATAAACCCTAGGACAGTTAAACTATATATATTATAGGAATATGGCCTAGGATTGAGAATGTCTTCCCGGTGAAGGCTCTTTCCTAATTAGAGATCTGTAGTTCAAAACCCCCAAGATGAATTATTCCCGGTGAAACATCTTGGCAAAAACCTTAGAATCCAAAAATAATAGGACACATCCACCCAAAGAGGAATTATTCCCGGTGAAACCTCTTACCCATTTGCTTAGAGCCAAAATAAGTTCAAAACTACATAAGCTTTCTCTTGTGCTATAACAAGGACCCTCGATTAGCCTCCTCTTGGGCTTTGTACAAGGACCCACAGGCTTCTTAAAAGCATTTCCAGCTTCCTCTTGAGCTTGTATACAAGGACCCATCAGGTTTCTTATAAACATAGGAACAGGTCTTTAGTCACCTTTTAGCCTACCCTGGTGAGTTTTCTTCCAATTTAAACCAGACTTTTAATAAGCCAAGTTTGTCTCAATTTTGCATTGAGTACACTTTTTGGAATGAGAGACATGGACAGTCTCTGTCATCCTTATCTTCATCAATCTTCCTTAGCAGAGTCTAGGATCTATGTTTATTTCCTCCTCAGCATGTGTCAGCCTTCATCTTGGGCTTTAAACAAGAAGTCTCCACTAGATAATCTTTCTGCCATTCATGTTAACAAAATCCCTGGAAAGGGTTAGCTTCCACACATTCTTTCATTTCAACAAAACCCCTGGAAAGGGTTAGCCTCCAACATCTGTCTAAAAAATGTCAAAATCCCTGGAAAGGGTTAGCTTCCACACATTCTTTCATTTTCAATAAGACTCCTGGAAAGGGTTAGCCTCCAAAGTCAATTAATAAAAATGTCAAAAAATAAAGATTCATTCTCTTAGGAGATAATTTCCCCAAAAGAGTCAAAACCCCTGGAAAGGGTCAGCCTCCAAAAAAACATGATAAAGTCAGTCTTTTAACAGACAAATTCTCCAGCTGAGTCAAAATCCCTGGAAAGGGTTAGCTTCCAAAGAAAAACAGTCTTTCAATAAATAAAATCTCCTCAGTAGAGTCAAAACCAAAAATAGTTAGCCTCAACCTTGGGCTTCATACAAGGCACCAAACAATAAAACTCCCCTGTCAAGAGTCAGCCTCAACCTTGGGCATTGTACAAGGCAGATAATAGAGTCTCCCCAGTGAGTTATTCATCTTTCAGTAGCCACAACCTTGGGCTTTGTACAAGGCAGATAAACCATATTTTTTTTTTGTGTCAAAGATTCCTAACACCTAGGATCTTTTCCCCATAGAGTCATCTATACTCAGTTTATTTAAGAGTCTGCCACAACCTTGGGCTTTGTACAAGGCAGAAAATAATGTTTTTCCTAGCTAGAGTCTGCCACAACCTTGGGCTTTGTACAAGGCACATAAAATAGAGTCATTCATTCAATTATCCTCAACAGTTAGCCACAACCTTGGGCTTTGTACAAGGCACACAAGTAGAGTCTCCCTAAATAGAGTCAGCCTCAATTCTGGGCTTTGTACAGAACACAAAAATACCCTGTAATTAATCCCCAATGGAGTCATCTCCCAGAGTCAATAATAATTAATTAATCAATCAAAAAGCCTCAAGCTTGGGCCTCATACAAGCCAGCTAAAGTCAAATCTTTATACAGTAGATAGACATAGCTTATCTCTATAGAGAGATATTTTTACTACTCTACCACATTCAAACAAACAAACATTTCCATTTCAATTTCAATTTTAATCAAGTCTCCCATTTAGGATTTTGAAAGGCATGAGCTGGCAGTAAAACCCAGACATGTGGTAACTTTCCCTAATTTGGATGAGCAACTTTCTTTCATTTAAGAGGCATTTGACTGGTATACTTGCACATACACAAGTAAGGTCCCCCTCTTGAATGAAATGAATTCAGTTATTCTGTCACTCCTTTAAATGTTTGTGGTAGAATAGTACTAATACCTCTCTGTAGAGATGATTTCATGTCTCTTTACTGTAAACAGAGATTTAATTCCAAGCTTCAACCTTGAGCTTCAAGCAAGGCACCAAAAACAATTAATTTCCCTAGTTAGTTCCCCGAACTACATTAAGCTCTGACTTCCACTAGGGATATGTAGGCATGAGGTTCACAAGGAATCTCAGCGAGCTAATAAAATACCAAAAATAGTCAGTCTGTCTATCTGTCTGTCTTTCTCTAATCAATTCAATTCTCTCTCCTAACACAAAGGAGAAACTTTCCCAATCATTAGCAGCAAACACAATCACAATGACACATAGAAGGTTCCTGTAGAGTACTACAGATATGTAGGGTGTTTAAACACTTCCCTATGTATAACCGACCTCCCGGACTCCAGAATTTCTAGTCTAGGTGTAAATCCCCACACTTAACAAACTCTTAGGGTTTAGTTGAGATCTTTTTCCCCTTTCCTACTCGTAGGACAAATAAGAAAGTTCGTGTGATATCGTAGGAAGAACTGAAACAAAATTCATCCCACCACGGGCGCATTCTCCTTCCAAATTTCGCGTGAAGGGTTTAGCGTGCCGTCCTCCCAAGTGAAACGGGGAGGTAAAAGAAAACGACCACCACACTTGTGATCAGGGAAAATAAATCCCTACTTGCAAAGAGACGTAGCTTTGTATCACTGCCAGGGGACTAACGTGATAAGACATAATCTTACTGCTGCTCAGGGACTAACGCAATAAGTCATGGTTGGGGTTGAATTTGAAATTGAAATTGAAATGAGTCTTGGTTACTGCCAAAGAACTCGATGCCATATCATTGCTAGCGGACTAACATGATAAGACGTAACGCGATGGTTACGATTTGGATTGAGATTGAAATTTGAACTTGAAATGAGTTTTGGCTATTGCCAAAGAGCTCGGTGCCATATCACTATCAGAGGACTAACGTGATAAGACGTAACGCAATGGTTACGATTTGGTTTGAAATTGAAATTGAAATGAGTTTTGGCTACAGCCAAAGAACTCGGTGCCATATCACTGTCAGCGGACTAACGTGATAAGACGTAACGCGATGGTTACGATTTAGGTTGAAATTGAAATTGAAATTGTAATGAGTTTTGGCTATTGCCAAAGAGCTCGGTGCCATATCACTGTCAGCGGACTAACGTGATAAGACGTAACGCAAAGGTCACGATTTGGATTGAAATTGAAATGGGATTGGAATAGGATTTGAAATGGAATTTGAATAAGGTTGGAATAGGATTGGAAATAGGATTGAAAATAGGATTTGAAATGGGAATTGGAAAATATCTTAAGAAGGCTGCCTAGAAAGGCTCCTAGAAAGGACATGATACGTCTTAAACAAGACTTCCTAGAAAGGACATGATACGTCTTAAACAAAACTATCTAGAAATGTTCTTGGAAGGGATAACGAATGTCTTGGAAAAGACCACCTAGAAAAGTTCGTAGAATGTCTTACAGAAGACTACCTGAAGGGATTCCTGAAAAGGATGCCAAATTGTTTGGAAAAGACTACCTGAAAAGGTACTTAGAACAAGAATGTCTCGAAGAAGACTACCTGAAAAGGCACTTAGAAAAAGAATGTCTTGAAGAAGCCTACCTCTAAAGGTACTTAGAAAAGGAATGTCTTGAAGAAGACTACCTGAAAAGGAACTTAGAAAAAGGAATGTCTTGAAGAAGACTACCTGAAAAGGCGCTTAGGAAAAGAATGTCTTGAATAAGACTACCTCAAAAGGTACTTAGGAAAAGAAATGTCTTGAAGAAGACTACCTACAAAGGTTTTTTGGAAATGGATGACGATTCGTTTTAGAGAAGGCTACCTGAAAAGGTTCGTAGAATGTCTTGAAAAAAACTACCTAAAGAGGTTCTTGGAAATGACGATGATTGTCTTAGAGAAGACTACTTAAAAAAGTTCTTAGAAAAGGACTGTCTTAAAGAAGACTACCCTAAAAGGTTCTTGGAGATGACGATGACTGTCTTAGAAAAGGCTACCTGAAAAGGTTCGTAGAATGTCTTGAAAAAGACTACCTAAAGTGGTTCTTGGAAATGACGATGATTGTCTTAAAGAAGACTACCTAGAAATGTTCTTGGAAATGGTGACAATTTATCTTAAATAAGACTGCCTGAAGAGGTTCCTAGAAAGGATCTGTCGCGGGCGAAAAATCGTTTTGGTTCCTCTTTTTTTGTGGGATGAGACACCTGATGCCTTCTTTGGGCTCGAGTGCTCAAAAAAATGATTTTTCTTTTGTTCCGACCAAACTTTTTATTATTTCCAAAGGAGGAAAAGGAAAAAAGCTGCAATAACCTAAAAGTGGGGGGAGAGATCTTGGGTAAGAGGGTTGGTTATACGAAGGGAAGGTATTAGCACCCAACGTATCTATAGTACTCTATAGGTTTCTTTGCATTGTTTTTCATTCCATGTTACGGTGGAGGTTCTGTTGTGAAATAGGTGGGACCTAAGGTGTTTGTTTGATTATGCTCGCAAAGATCATCGCGATCCTCTGCATACATATCCCTTAGAGGGAATCAGAGCATCTGTAGCTCGGGTCTACGGGTGCTAAGGTTTGAATGGTTTTTTTTTTGTTTTGTTTTGCTCGCCAAGGATCGACCTTGTGCCTACGTATTCTCAAAGGGATGTTGAGAAAGTCAGAGCAATCGTAGTTCCCACTTATGCTAGTGGAAGCAAAGGATAAGAGACAAATGTCATCTAAATGTTCGATGTATCTAATCTATATCATCACATACATCTGTTTGTTTTTTGTTTGAAAATCTTTTCATTATAAGCCCTGGGCCATGCCACTTATGGCGCTTAGAATGATAAAGATGTTTTTTTGTTGTTTAACCAGCCTTGTGGCAAAAACTTTCAATAAAGTCAGCCTTGTGACAAAAAGTTTTGATTAATCAGCCAGCCTTGTGGCAAAAGTTTCAATGAAGTCAGCCTTGTGGCAAAAAAGTTAAGTTGATTAGCCAGCACGGTGGCAAAACGGTTTGATTGATTAGCCAGCCTTGTGGCAAAAAAGGTTTGATTGATTAGCCAGCCTTGTGGCAAAAAAGTTTGATTGATTGATTGTTTGTGATGATATAGAAGAGATACTCCTATCATAGAGATGATAAATGTCTAATCTCCTAGGGTATTTGATTTGGATATTGGGGATGCTTATAAGAAGCCCGTGGGTCCTTGTACGAAGCCCAAGAGGAGGCTATCCGAGGGTCCTTGCATTGTAAGCCCAAGAGGAGGCTATGGGAGGGACAATCCAGGGTCCTTGCATTGTAAGCCCAAGAGGAGGCTATGGGAGGGTCACTCGTTTGTACAAATCCCAAGGGGAGGCATGGTATAGTTGGTTTGAGCTCTTAGAGCGATTTCACCGGGAAACCATACTCTATGTCCTAACCTAAACTAAGGGAGATTCTTTGCACGAAGCCCAATAGGAGGCTATGGGGAACCTAGTGTTATACTAAGTTGAACAAGCACACATATCACACATATGAACAAACATGAACAAGTATGAACAAACATGAACAGGTATGAACAATTATATATATGACAAAGTGTGTGTATATAATGGAGTTTATGAAGGAAATATACCTGTAAGCATGATCCATTTGTATACACGGGGCTCGGGACTTATACTCGATGAAAGGTCCACTTGAATTTATTCAAAGCTATGTAAACAGGTATTCACAAAAGGCTTGGAACTTATACCTACATGGAGGCCCATGGTATATTTTTGGGAAGATTTAAAGAAACCTTCATTTTTGGTTTGTTATTCAAAGTTTAAAAAACGCATTGATTGAGATATGTACAAAAGGCGTACAATGAAATACCTAATTTCATGTACTGGAATGGGTATGTACAAAAGGGCTTGGGACTTATACCTACATGGAGGCCCATGGTATTTACAAAAACATGGTGGATTGTTTTATTTACAGACGTGTCGTTTGAAAAGCTGTTTGAAAGTTGTTTGAAAGAGTTTTCTGTACAAAGAAAAACTGTACAAAGGCAAAGGTCTGTACTAAGGGGCTTGGGACTTATACCTACATGGAGGCCCATGGTATATTGAAAAGTTTTGTTTCTTTGAAGTTTTGGATAATTTGAAAATGATTTGAAAATTGTTTTGAAAAGATTTTGTTTTGAAGAATGTTTTGAAAACTGTACGAAAAGAAAAGAAATGGGACTTACACTCTCTAATATTCGAGAGGCCCCACTGTTTTGAAAAACAATGGATGATTTGAAAGTGAATTGATTACTGTTGTGAAAACAGTTGATTGAGTTTTAGGCTTACCTCGAAGAATGAGAAAATTGGATTTCTGAGTTTGAGGTGTTACCGTGATCTTCAGATGTTAGGCATCCACACCAGCAGAAAAAGAACGTCGAATAAGCTCACAGCTTACAGCATTCTTTGATCATCCAGTAATTGTTGAAGGATTTCTACAGCAAATGGTAGACCAAACAGACAAAACAGAGAACAACAGAGAAATAATCTCGAAGTCTCGTATGAAGTTAGAAAATTTAAGTGAAATGTAATAGTAATCAAATAGAAAATTAAATGATTAACTATACAAAAATTATATGAAAATATCAAATTCAAATTAATTCTAAAAGAAAAGATATTTTTTTGTGATTTTTGGATGAAGTTAAGTTAATTAATAATGCTAATTTAAACAAATAATTATACAAATAATTAAACTTAACAGGAAAAAAAATAATTCTTTTTATGCCAAAAATTAGATTATACAAATATAAACCTAAATATAAAAGTAAAATATTTTTTTGAGTTTTTTGATTGGTTGATATTAATTAAAAAGCAAATATTCACATAATTACTAATTAATTGACAAAATAAATTAATTATGAAGAAAAATAAAATATTTTCATGCCAAAAATTAATTAACTATTTTTTTAACTTAAAAGTGAAATTAAAATATTTTTATGATTTTTGAAAGTATTTTTAATTAATTATGTAAAGAAAAACAAATTAATTAAAGAAATATTTAAAACAGGATCCTGTGTGGCGAGGCAGATGGTCTATGGTGGATCTGCAAGGCTCAGATGCGTTGGATGCAATAAAGGGAATGATCTGATGGCCCAAAGAGTGAGGGTACATGGAATACGCGTGGAAAGCCAACACCAGATCTACATGGGTAAGTCGCGCGCAAAAATTTTAAATGGACGAATGGCATGCTGCCACGCCATCGTCCCTTACCTCCAGCCGTCACCTTAAGTTTTCCCTACGGACATTTCGTGGCTAAAGCTTTCAGCTACGGATTTTGCCTGTAGCCATAGCCCTTGCAAGTTTCAGAATCATGAAGAAGCAACATAAATTCAAGGTAGAGTCATGGCTGAACTGGTATCAACCTCACGAACTCACTGGTGCCCTTAAAAACCTGCAATTTTGCCTCTAACAAAAATACCTCTTTCGAGCTCCAAAAACCTAACAATGGCAACTCGTGAAATATGCAACCAAATGACAATTAAGCATCCAGAAACGTTAAAAACATCATGGTAAACAATAATATGCATTCAAAAGTTATTTAAAAAGCATGATTGATCATAATCGAACCCAGATAAGTTTTGAGCAAATCGTGAGTTACTGGGCACGATTCAGGAAGCTTCGAAGCTTGGAAATGATTGAGATCGCTTCAGTGTTGTTCAAGGATCATGTTGATGCTCTTAAACTTGCTTGAAACCTCTTGAATCATTCTACGGACCTCCATCTGTTTTGGCTCCAAATTGAAAACGGCCATGGTGTTTCTCTACATCCAGAAGAGTTCCAGATGTTTGGATCACTTCTAATTGATGTATGGAAGGTGTTTGAAGTGGTAGATTTGGACAAGCTCGGATAAATTTCAAGTTTGGAAGTTTTGGCTCAAACTTTGCAAGTATGGATTTTTTGTGAGCAAACTGACTTTGGCTTGATCTTATGGTGGTTTAAAGTGATGAACAACTTCTAAATGGTATTTGGAAGAAGTTTGGATGACTCCTTTGGTTAGAACTTGAAAGATTGGCAATTTGGCATTCTAACCTCTTTGAAAACTCAAGAACTTGGTAAAAATGGAAGAAGTGAGGAAACAAGTTCTTGGACAAGTTTTTGGAGTCATTTGTAATGAAGTGAGGCCTTCTATTTATAGGCAAAGATTCTAAATTGAAGGGCAAGCAAGTGGAAGAGTTATGATTGAATTTTGTGGAAAAATATGGCATGGAATATTTTTTCAATGATTACAAAGCTTAACCATGGTTAAGTGTCATAATATTCTCTCCAATCTTATCTTTTATGATAAGAATCTTGCTTGCATAATTTTATTTGGTCATTTCTTGCATTAGAGGTCACATAGTGTTCATAACTTTGCAAAAATGGTGTGAAACTTTAAGCATAATGATCTCTAATGTCAAAATTCAAAACCATGGCTACACTCCATATTTTTTCATGCTCTTGGACATTTTGGAAAGCTCATGTTATGTACTTCAAATCCCTAGTTGAAAGTTTCTTCAAGACTTTTAAGGAAATGGGTGAAAAAGATCCATGAATTTTGAAGAAAGTGAGATTTTAAGTGCATTTTTCAAAAGATGCCAACTTTGAAGCTCCATATCTCTTAAATGGTTGATCTTATGGAAAAAAATTATAAGTGTCAAAGTTGTTTATTGGATCAAAATCTACAACTTTCATGTTGGAAGTTTTTTTCAGTTTGTAGGTGAAAATTTGAGAAATTCCCTTCCAAAGTTTGGAAAAAACCATGAAAAACACTTAGAAAAATTTTCTAAGTATGAAAGTCAAACTTTTGACTTTTTGATTCTTGATTGATTTTCTTGATTTTTCTTGATCAAATGACTTCATATATCATATATTGATGATTCAAAACTTCAAAAGTCATGGTTGACCAAAATTCCCCAAAAGTCAATGGTGATCTTGTACAGTTGACTTTTTCAGACGAATCGCGTTTCTGGAGATTTCAAATGAAACAGGCTATCCTCACCAAATGAATGGTATGAATGGATCACATTGAAGTATTAGAGGATATTGAGCCATGGTTTGAGTTGTGGCACCATGTTCTGATTAAAAAGTCAGTTGTTCAGATGAATTAGGTCAAAAACCCTAATTGTCGACCTGATGAAATTGATGACTGTGGATCTTGAATTGAGATGTAATTTCCATTGGATATTGTCATAGGGATTATTTGAAGATGATTGAGGTCTTTGATTGACTCCCTGGGGATTTTTAGGGTTTCCCAAATGTGATCCCTGATTTCAGTCCCTGATAGTTCAAAAACCCTAATTCTGATGACTTGAAATTTCACTGTTGATCAATCCTTGTGTAGGAGATGTATTGAGCCAATGGATGAGGTCAAAATGATGTACTTGGGGTCTTGAGGTCATGTCCCAAGGCATTGTGTCAAATTCTGAGTAAAAGTCAAGAGTATGTTGTCTTCAGTCAAAACCCTAATTCAGTCAATTCAGAGCCTTTGAGCTTGTTGAAATGAATCTCTGAGGACCAAATGTTGATTGTTGATGAAGATGATTCATTTGAGATGAAGGGAGAACAAAACCCTAATTGATTGTTACTTGTACTGATGAGTGATTTCTTGATTAAACCCTGCTGAGCACAAGTAGCAAACACAAGCTATGCAATTTGTTAGAGATGCAAATGATGCATATGCTATGATATGAGGTGGTATCTTAGGTCAAAAATTGGGGTATGACAGGATCGTAGGATTTGTCTTAAAGAAGACTACCTAAAAATGTGTGGTGTAATGTATCAGCCAGTGTATGTAATGCATGACTTATGTATATTTGCACGATGCTCCAATGATAGGTTGTTGGCAACCAAAGCGTATATAGCTCGTTGGAGTTGTAGGTTTGTTTGATAAGGTGGGGTGTGATGCTAGCGCGACTTCCCAATCCCTGTTTTTTTTGCATTTTGAAGATCGTAGTTTAGGAGAAAGATTTGTTCGATGTTGTAAAGCGCGAGAACGCCTTTTCCTTATGTTGTGAGCTTTATGGATTTGATATCCATTGCCCCAATATTTTAGTGGGAAAAGATGCTTATGAGGGAAGTGCCCCAAGAAATGACCTTGTCATATGCTTCGACGTTTAGATTGAAAGGTATGCCTTTGATATTTCGGGATATGGAGGGTTATCCATGTTGTTCTATCCTTTTGAATTTGAGTTCGTCCCATGTTTGACATGCCCCTGATTGTTATTGCTTCGAGGTGTGCCCCAAGTCCATTGAACCTTAGGAAAAGTGCCCCTAGTTAATAGGATGTTCGATTGCATTCCCCTGTGATCCTTGAAATTTTGCCCCTGTTTAGGAGAACCCTCTAGATGTGGTTCCCCCATGCAAGAGTCTTTATTAGAAACGGTTATCTTTGACTAACCAATTTTGAGATCTCCTCGATGCTAAGTGTATATTCGTAGATGGCGTTGTACCCTCCGAGAAGTAACTCCAATGCGATGTGCATGCAAGTTTTGAAATCGAAGTCCGTTATGAATTAGGACTGGATGATTAGAAATGAATGCTTGAAGAAGTACATTGGTTAGAAATAGTTTTAACAAACCTAGGAGTCAGTATATATAAATCCTGCTTAGTATGCTTTCATGGTTAACCTTGCCTCAATTAGGACTTTTAAATGTTGTAACTTGGCCTGGTTCATGTTTTAAGAAACAATGGATATAAGGCTCAAAATTTTATTCATCCCACCCCTTTCTCCTTGATATTCTCCAGATCCTAAAAATTCGCCTAATCTAATGAATGTGCTTTGTTTGCAAGAGAATCGTTTTGGTTTCGTTGTTGAGCAGAAGTCTTAGTATAGATCCAAGCATTGATGAAAAATGTTGTAGAGATCCAAGCATTGATGCGAAGCTTTGATGAGTTAGCAGTCACAAGATTATCCTTTGTATTTCGCCTTTGTTTTTATCCCTTATTTTTTCATGAACCAATTCCTTTGAATTTGATCCATCGGGATGCCCTAATTTTTGCCTAAGTCGTTTTTGTTTTTTTTTTCATTTTGACTTAGTGGGCGTTTTTCTTTTGAAGGCTCCTTTTGAGATTTGATCCTTGGATATTGAATATTGTGACTACCATGTTGATTTTGATTTGCAAGCTTCGTCTTTGATATTTCCTCGATCTTGAATGATGTAATGAGGAAGAAGGTTAAATGTTATTGTTATCTCCATTACTTCCTCATTCTTGGATGAATACGAGGAAGAAGATGTGCTTGAACCTTATGCTTGAACCTTCGCTTGAATCCTTGCTCGGATTGATTGATTCTCTTGACAACTAAAGTACACCATTGAATTAATTGAAATCTACCCTGCCCCTGGTTGAAATCAAGGTTTATTTGAAAAGTAGAAACAAACTCCAACTCCTGGCTCGAGGGGGTAACGAGGGATTAACATCCTTATGTCTCCACTGTTTGGGAATTGAAACAATGTCTGTACATCCTCGGTTCGGTCTTACCTTGAAAGCATATGTTTAGCTAGACTTAGTTATTTGTATTCGTCATTCTCCCTCAAGTTTGTTAATAATTGAAAGTCAAAATTGAAATAGAATAGAAGGGTGCGAGTGGAAATTCGTAGTAGTGAGCAAATGAAGCGAATAATTGATTTCAAAACATGCATGATTATTTTATTGAATTGCTACTCAAAAGTTACAACGTTTGTACATCAGATAATACTTTGTGATCGTAGAGGTTACAACTTGAAATGATAAACCTATTGATCCTAGGGGCAATCTCCTTTGTGAGTTCATTGACCTTGTTTCACTCCTTAGTTCTTTAGACTTGTAGAAGAAAGGGCAACCTCGGATTTTCCTTGGGCACGTCAAACCTGCCGGGAATGAATTGCTAGCGGTGGGTTTTCGTCGTATCAAAACTTCATGAGTTTCCTTTGACTGAACCTCTTTTGCTTTTCGTAAGTATAGTATCCCACCATTCATAACCTTCAGAATCTGTAGATTGATAGAGAGCCTATGACCCTTTTGCCCCTTGGTGCAGAGTTAACATATGTCGCCTTCCCTCCATCGTAAAGGTGTACTTTTGTTCAGGATGTTGCCCCAGTTGGACTATTGCCCCCAGGTTATTGTAGAGCGTCCTCGTAAATTTGATATGTTCTAAGACGAATCCCTTTATGACTAGATACCCCTTAAGTGTACCTATGAGGGAACTTCTTTGTTGAACTAATCCTTGCTCGACGATAGCCTTTGTTGTATTTATAATCTTGTTTCGAAAAAGGCATGAACACGTGGTTGGTATGGTGGAAGACATCCTCTTTTTTGTAGTAAGGCCGAGATCCTTTTAATTCTCCTTTCTCCACAGTTTTTGATCCATTGATTTTTTGCGAGTCTCGGGAAACTGGCTAGCATGGTAAGTATGGATGCGGGCGAAGATAGAAATGCAAATGCAAATGTAAATGTAAATGTAAATGTATGAATGCATGAAAATGCGAATGCACGCGTATGCGAGAGACTCCTTGTATTATAGCTCCATGTATGCAATGCAGATGTGTGACATATACTCCTAGGGATATCCTTAGAGGCGACATTAGACCCTCGTGAAATCCTTGCAAGATAGATGTTATGACACGCCAACGGAAATCCCTTAGATTAGGGAGTATGCAAAAGGTAGCGGCTGGTGACCGTTCAAGACAGTTACCAAATCTCACGGCCATCGAGAGGCCAATCGACTTGTACCAATGAGCTTGTCCCTCGTGGGAAGGTTCTCTATGCGGAACATAACCTATCTAAGGACGACATTATCCGCAGTGAAATCCCTACATGCTAGGGACGGAAGATGTATAGATGGAAATCCAAAACCTTCACCAGTTAGGGGGTGCGCGGGAGTAAGCACAGGTTAACCGTTCAAGACAGTTACCAGCTCTCATGGCCATCGTGAAGCCAATCGACGTGCGTTAACGAGGATGTCCTTCAGGAGAAAGACACGTTGTTGTAGAAACACATGAACGCAAAAGAAAATCCCTACAGGCTAGGGAGTTCGTAGGAGCAAGCATAGAGTGACCGTTCGAGACAATCACTATATCTCATGGCCATCGAGAAACCAATTGACGTATGCTAACGAAGATGTCCTTCGTAGGAAGGACGCATAGTTATAGAAATACAAGGATGTAAAAGGAACGTCCCTACAGGCTAGGGAACGACATGGTCTTAGGAATTTGAGTCCCTGCAGGCTAGGGAATACGTAGGGATACCTGCAAAGTTGAAACGCATAGATATTCGAAGTATATAAATTGCAAACATATAATGAGCACAGAAGCACAAAAGTCCTAGGTTCATAAGTTCGACGTAGCGGCTCTTGGGAGTCAACCTTTTTATGGGGGGTGTTCTAGAAGGTCTCATGGGGTCGTTCGTAGCCTCTGAGACTTTTTGTCTCTTCGGATTTTAGAACAACTCATTTTATCCATGAGGTTCGAATTTTTGGGGTAGGTTCTCGGAGAGATCAGCCAAGTATCCAGTCCTGCCCTCAACAAAGTCAAGCCTCATTTTGGACATTTCCGAATACTCAACCCACTCAAAGTGGAGTTATCAATGAGACTCGTAGGCGATTCATGTCCCCATTTGATCTCAAAGTTAACTCCCACACTTAGGGTTTAACATAACATAAAAAAACAAATACCAGCAATGCATATAATAATATATTTAAACATTTTAAGGCAGACAAATAAACTTTCCAGGAAAACAAAAACAAATAAAAATAAACAAATAATTTAGAATTTATTAAAAAAGATGAACCTCCCCCAAACCCTAAAAATGGCGGGTTTGCCAACCCTAAAATGCGCCCAAACCTAAACCCTGCCAAAACCTATAGGAGCATAGTAATTCACCATTATAGTGTCCCCAGCAGAGTCGCCAGCTGTAGCAACCTCCCTAAAAATTAGACTTTAGAGTCGCCACCTATTCTACCAAGGCGAATAGGAAACCTTACGCAGTTAAGAGATCAGGGTAAGATACTATATTCAGGTCGAGGGAAGGTGTAAGGCACCCTCAACCCTTTCCTAAGGTTTGCGTTATAAGGCTAAGGTTTATGGCTAACATAAAGAAAGATGACAGACAGTTAATAGGGTTAAGGCAAATGATTGAACATGATTAATATGGAGGAAGGGGACTCGCCTTGTTGCCAAGTGCCTACGTATCTCCCTATGGAGAATCAGAGTCAACGTAGTTCGGGGCACAGGGTTGTACGCCTTAGAATTGAATATGAATGTATTTGAAGTTGTTTGAAGGCTTTTTGAATGGCCTATCGTAGTTTTGAACTTGTGATGTGAAAGGGATGAAAATCCGTAGTTTGATTTGAAGTGTTTTGAATGTTTTAAGTTTTGGGCGTACAACCCTGGTTTTAATTTGTTACCATTAGTCGCGATAATCAATAGGTTTGATTACCATGGCTAACGAATTAAAGGGAGGATTGCTAACCACTATAATCGATTGATTCAATTATCGCGAATAGCAAATGTGCGTATTTTAATTACCGTTACTCCTCATAATCGATATATTCGATTACAAATAATAACGAATTGATAAAAATTGCCAATCATCGTAACCAATAAGATGGTTAAAACCATTTAGCAAAATAAATATTATTTTAATTTATATTTAAGAATTAAATAATTTTATTATTACCCACCGCGATCAATTAATTTAATCGAAGCGAATAATATTCTAAAATTATTTGGCTAAAACCTAAGTTGGTCAGAAAACCCTAATCCTAATACTTCGGCCTAGCAGCAAGTGGGATTGGGCAAACCCTAATACCTTGATACCATCCTAGGTTTTTTTAGTTAATTAAATTAATTAAATCGAGTAATCAAAATAATCGGGAAATAATCATAATGTTAATTTTATTTTTACTCTAATAAAAAAATCAAATTATATTCATATATATATATAAATAATTAAGATGAATCATATAATTATATGAATAAAATATAAAAAATAGAAAAAAGAACCAGGATTTTATTGGGTGTGGCCAGGCTGAATGTTCATAATATGCTCCTTTAATTCTGATGCGTGCGATCTGGGCTAGTGAGAATCCTGTGGTAGCTGCCTGAAGTCCATCACAAGCCTCCGTGGATTTGGCACATTGGATCTTATAGAAACACAAACCAAACAAAAAGAAAAATAGCATGTGAGACGCTGGGATCGAACCCAGGTCCCTTTGGTTCTCAGCCTTACCTCATGACCACACGCGCTGGCTTCGTTTTGCTGTTAGCCTAATGATCCTAAATTATAATATATGAAAAAAGTAACGAATTAAAATTTAAAAAAAAGGAGAAGCGCGCTCCCAGCTTCCTCATCTTCTTCGTTTTTCTGGGAAAATACAGAACCTATGCCCACGGTTCCGCTTGCATAGCTATAACATGGCCACCATCCAAACTACAAATTAGCGTCAATAAATACACAAGAATAATCCAGATTAACTATAGAAAACCTTATGAATCCATTGGGCTCATTGATTTGGCTTAATTTCTCCTCAAACAGAAAATCCCAATTTGAAGCTCCTAAATCCTATCAATGGCGGATTGCTATATCGGTACCAAAACTCGAATTAAACACATTAGGAACAGTCCATACATCATTATGAATCCGAATATATAGTTAAAATCGATTTACCATGAGCGGATGAATGAGAACGAATTCGGAAATATTGAAGAACAAACCGTGGCATAGGGACCATGCTTCTTGACGTTTCAAACCTGTGCTTCGATTGGAAAATGATCAGTGATGCCCCAGGAAGGTGTTTGAATCTCCAAAATGCCTTAAATCGCCCTGCAACCAAAAAATCAATTTTCAGTTTTCTTTGAATTTTTTTTGTTCGGCCATCGCTTTTGGAGGGCCAAAAATAATCGAAATCCTTGTCTGCAATTCTTCTCCCCTTATATGTGATTGAATTGGGTCACTTATTGTCCAGAAAAAAACCCTCTCAAATCCCTCCCAAAAATTGCCCATTGATGTGAAGATATTTGATTGAAACTTTTATCAAATCTTTCCAAAAACACTCTTTTCTTGCCCTTGAAGTTTGTGTACGAATTTGGAATTAATTATAGTGATATCATCTTGATATTTTCATCACAAAATAGACTAAAAATCAAATCTTTGATTTTCTATTATTTATCTTAATTAAATTCAATTTAAAATGAATAAAAATCAAAATTTAATTAAATAAATAATAACATGATATGGGATTGGGCCAAGGGCTTGTAACAATATTAGAATCAAGTTTGGATTAAAGAAATAAAGGCCCATTTGGAGAATTATCAATTTTAGCCAATATCTTCTTCGCGCATTTCTCCGAAATTTGACCAACTTCTAAGCTTCGTATCTTCTCCAATTTGAATCATATGAATGCATTCTAGGACTTTTTAGAAAGCTCAGAGAGTCCTCTAAATGACCTTTTTGATTTCATATCGATTGACTCTTCTGTGCTCAAGTTATGAGCTTTGACCCAAAAGGTATCAATTGTTGACTTTTTGGAGGACCTGTAATGTTTTTGTCCATATCTCCCAAATGGTCCATTTCTTGATCTTGGTCCCAACATCAAAGTTGTAGAGGATGAAATTTCCTTGAGAATAGGCCTTTGGTTGGGCAATTTTTGATAAACCATGTGAGAGTTATGACCAGTCAAAGTTGAGTTGACTTTTAGTTAAAAAAACCCTGATTTGAACCTTTGATTAGGAGAGAGTGACCAGAGTTTAACCATTGAGCCTTGAACCCTTGAAGACGAAATAAGACGGGCAAATTTTGGGAACCCACAAAGATTCCCAAGAAGGCAAACTGACCGCGAATTGGGAAGGCCCCTATCGTGTCTGAGCGAGGACAGAAAATGGGGCATACTACCTGGAGATCTTGCAAGGAGAAGAACTCGCTCGACCCCTGAATGCTGAGAAACTCAAACAATACTACAGCTAATAAGGTGCGGCTCGGTACGAGCCGAGCACCTTTAACTGAAACAAAATAACGGGAGCCCGCTCTCTTAATCGAGCAGACTCTTTGTTCTTCGAGGGTCCCTAAATACAAAGCATCCTCGTCGTAAGCACGTACCATGACGGCAGAACGCCCCACTCGCGAAGGCACCGTTCACACCATGAGCCCCGAAGCTCGATACAACGAAATCTGAGACTCACCATATGCCAGGCACACGTCCCCGACAATCGACCACAGTTCCACACACTGGGCGATCAACACGTTATAAGTCGAGCAGATCTTCATAAAATGCAACATAAATACATAAAGGAATAACAACGGTGTTTTATTCATCATTCATTAGAAGTTACAAAAAAACAATTGAAAAGAAAACACTTCATTCTTCCCGATTGGCAAATTCCTCCGAGTGAACGTACTGATACCAATCTTCATCCCACTCGGTTTCGGAACCATCCGCGTCAATCACGACTCTCACACTAGTCTCCCGAACACGAGCATCTGAACTCAAAGAGCCACGAGAGCGAGAAGCAGAGCCAGTCGAAGCCTTCTTCTTCTTGTTCGCCTTCTTCACCCCGCGAGAACGCGAGGATGAAGACACTTTCTTCCCAGTAGCTCCACCCATTCCTGCAAGAAATGAAGAAAGAAGAGGTCCACGAGACCTCCTTTTATAAGGGAAGAAGGGGAACAATAATCTTGGGAAAATAATGTGCTGTTAATGAATAAAGACATTGGAAAATGATAACAAATCTCCGAAAAAACTCATAACGCACGCGCACAAATCCCAAAGAAACTCACAAAAGCGTTAAAAACTAAGTGCGTTTAAATAAAAGCGGGCAAACAGCCCGAAAATGTGCCCAACTACGGCCATATAGACCGAGCTGGTAAATTGTACATACAGAATCAAAACGGGGGGCATACCCCCCAGAAAAACAACATTACAAAATAACGGGCACGCAGGCCCCACACTTAGACAGAAAAACTTCAAACACCTTCCTCGGCTTGGACATCCTCGGCTCCCTGGGTCACGGGCCCCTCCTCGAAGGCCGGAGAAACAATCTGGTCGCCCTCCACACGGTGGTAAGGCCCGGTACCTTCGACCACCAACTCCACCCTCGGATTCTTCAATTTAAGTTGGGCCACAGTGGAGTTATAGGTATCCTCGGCAACCGCCACACAATCGCTCCCCAAGACTCTGATATATTGAATCAATTCTGCCCGGGTTAAAAGAGCCCTCTCCTCTTCCGATTCGTCCTCAGCAGGAGTCTGAAAACAACGAAGAGATGCCTCCTTAACCAAAGAAGACATCATTGTTCTATACAAAGTCTTGGAGAGCAAGGTGTACTGACCTTGCACGTCCATCAGAGCAGCCTCCTTTTGGGCTAGCCGAGCCTTCACCATGTTCAGTTCCTCGCCCTATTCCTTCAGCAATCGGTCCTTCTCCTCCAAGGCAGATGCACTCATCTTGACTTGCTCCTGAAGCAACTTCGCCGCTTCCGCTGATAAAGGTACCGAGCGAGCATAGAGAGTGGCCATTTCCAGAAGACGGACCACGGCCGAAGCATCCTGCACGAGGAACCTCTGACGAACAGAAGGATCCAAACCCTCAATATGCAAAGATTCAGCACGCGGAATAGTCAAGTAAGGACCACCTTCGAAGAACCTGGGCTGAAGAAAGCACGAAGGAAGGGTGAAAATGTCAGCAGCCTAATCCTGAGTAAGATCCACGGCTTAAGTTCTCTGGCGCTTGCGGCAGACCAAGGCATCTGGATCAGGCTCTGGGCAGAGAGGAGAAGGAAGAACCGTGACTGGCCTCAAGGATTCACCCTGATCTGGAGTCCTGGAAGAGGAACCAGGGACGCCCGCAGAGGAGGAAGAAACACCTGACCCGACAACCGGGGACCTTTGCACAGCTGCCAACCGAGGACCGACACTTTTCTTAACAATTCCTTTCAACTTGCTGGCTTGCCTCAGCATCTGGTCATGACAGGCACGATCCATTGACTCTGTGAAAAGAAAAGAAAAAAAAACATGAGAATTCTGCCCCTCATAGAACCAGTAAGGAGAAAAGCTACTAAAACAACAGAGCTAAAACAAAAAACAAAACAACATAAAGATGATACCCAAATAAGCAAACGCTCCCTCGTCGGTACCCCCATCTTGAAGCTCCTTAATACTAATCACCCCTGGCTCTCTGATCGGCTCCCCGTCATCACCAAGGACAGGTACCCCCGAGCGTTCCACCTTAGCAACAACGGGAAGACCCTGCACAAACTGCTGAAGAGCAGCATAATCCCTTCGAGCATCGTCGTCTAAATCCGAAAGCCGGGTGATGTATTGGTCGGTCCCATACCTAAAGTGGTCCTGCGACCAGAAAAACCTGAACTTATACCGACGAGAGGTGACGGGCTCCCCAATATCATTGAGCACCGGACGACCATTAACATCCAAAGTCGGCACGCGATCAAAGACACTTTCCCGAGCTTCCCGAGAGTGAGGGCGGATGAGGAAGAAGCGGGACTTATAGCCCTTCAAAGAGTCAGAATAAGACTTGAAAACCTTTCTGGACTACTTCAGAGACACCCATCCATAGCGGCCGTCCTTCACCGTGCGCTGAACACAAAATATATAGAAAAACAGAGAAAGCGTTGCCGCTATCTTCAAATGGGCACAAACCAATTCAAAGGCTCGAATAGAAGCAATTGAATTAGGGTGAAGCTGCCCAGGGGCCACCTCCAAATGGTTGAACACCTCCACTTCGAATTCAGTAAAAGGGGCACGAAAACCCATCTCCCGGAACACCACCTCGTATATAGGAATTAAATCTGGGGTATACACATCACAGATTCGGTCGTCTTCGGCCGGAATAAGAACCGACCACCCTTCACCCACCTCAGTGAAAATATCAGAATCATCCTCCAGAAAGTAACTCTCTATGTCCTGTGCCTCCTGATGCACCCAGACCCGCTGAGGCGCCTCTTGCCGGACAGGAGGGGTTGAGGACGACGAGTCCTACGCCATCGGACGAGTTTCGTCGGCCATTTTCACCTGAAACACATGAGAGAATAGTGAATTCGACAATCTAATCAAATCCACCCTTCCACCATCGTCCAGAGTGAAAGGGCACGTCAACGGCCCATAGACCAGATGAACCATGTCCTTTCCCCTCCATAAACACAAATTCCAAGCCAGACAAAGTTCGCGCCCGGGAAAAGGGAAAAAACGCAGAACATCTAACTATGACGCAGAAAACACCAAAAGCATAATCAAACGTCTTTCGACGGTACAAAAGGCTGGAATTTAAAGATAAACTCATCAAAACACTCATGAACGACGGAGAAACCTCCTATCTCCGTCGTACGCCACCATATTCATCATCTATGTTCATCGAAAAATATTCCTAAAAGCTTACCCTAACCACATGCCATCGATTCTAAATAAAGATCAAAGCATAAAAACGCAGAAAGCAGAGATCACAAGATCACTTACAGTTACAATTTTGATGAAGAGTTGAAAAATCTGTATCAAACACCACTGCGAGAGAAAAGAGTCGACGGAGGGAGAACGAAGCAAATGAATTTGAAAAGTTTGGAAAAATGAGGGTTGTTCTCTATTTATAGGCTACTTAAGTCCCCACACGCGCCGCACGTGCCAGACTTTGCAGAGGGATGGTCATCATTAACCCTACAACCTAGGTAATTGATTGCCTATCATTTTGCATTAAATGCAACGTTCCCAATCACCAACTTTTCGTAAACAACACGCTTCCTCACTCCCGACCTGACCCTTCATCTCCTCGGAAATAAACGGCCTACCTCCCTCGGATAGACAAGGCATGTACCCTCAGATCAACTTCCTATAAGTCGTCACTCCTTTGACCGGAAGCAACGACTTGGGGGGCTCCTGTTCTGGACCGGCCCAATCTAGTCAATTGGGTCATTCCCGCCTTCGGCCTAATTCGTTTCAGAACGCACGTGGTGGTTTCCATCCGACCAGACTGGGCAAACATGCCAAGTAACCGACCACGAGGATCCCTCGTTCTCAGTAAACAACCAATCCACGCGTCTCCTAAATATCCGCCCTAAAAGGAGGCGTCCAATCCGTTTCAAAACATCCTATAAATAGCCCTCTGCATACAGAGGGCAAGGTAATCTTTTTCTTATCACTAAAACCCCATTACTTTGTTGTACCTTGTGGAATATATACTTACTTTGGCATCGGAGTGCCTTGCAGGTACAACACCTTTTTCTCCACATCTGTCATCTTGAACTTCAAGCCTTCATTGTTGCCGGTCATTTGATCTGCTCGGTAAGATCACCTAACCTTAAGGCAATTGTGTGACTTGTTTGTGTTTATTATCTACTTGGCATCATAACATCATGACATCATGGCATATCATATCCACTAACGATTTCAAGGACCAAGAAATTTATCTTTGTGCTGTTTTGTAGGACATGGCTTTCGCTACTAGGGATTACATACAACTCAACTTCGTGGGGATACCTTCTGATCTTAAGGAGCTCGTTTTAAAGGTTCCTGGAGATTCTTAGTTTGCTGAAAGACATGGTTATCTAATCCGACTGGTCACCTCTCATTTTGAAGAAGATATGATGAGAGTCCTATGTCAATTCTTTGATTCTGAGCATCATTGCTTCAAGTTCCCAGATTACCAATTGGTACCTACTTTAGAGGAGTTCTCGGATTTACTTGGTATACCTATCCCTGATCAGCTGCCCTTCACCGGTTTGGAGGAAACTCCAAAACCTAAGACTATTGCTGCTGCCTTACACCTTAGGAGATCAGACATTACTTCCAACTGGGACACCAAGAATGGGGTTGAAGGTCTCTCGGCCAAGTTCTTATTTGGGAAAGCTCGACAATTCTTGAAAGCTATGAGTTACCATGCCTTTGAAGATATTCTAGCTTTATTAATATACAGTTTGGTGTTGTTTCCTAATCCTGATCAGCTCATAGATGTGCACGCCATTAACATATTTCTGACACACAACCCGATGCCTACTTTACTTGGAGATATTTTGCACTCACTCCACACCCGTACCATGAAGAAGCGGGGAACCCTCATGTGTTGTACACCTCTACTAGAAAGGTGGTTTATTTCGCACCTCCCTCGTTCAGTGTTAAGAAATGATCAAAAGATGCAATGGTCGCGAAGGATTATGTCACTTTCTCATTCAGATATCCGTTGGCACGTCATATCTCAGGAGTATGTCACTATTATTGACCATTGTGGGAAATTCCCTAATGTGTCACTCCTTGGCATTAGAGGGGGAATCACCTACAATCCTTCATTAGCCCTACGACAGTTTGGGTATGCTCGCAGGGATGGTCCTCATCACATGATTATCGAAGGGGTTGTCTTCAAATACGGAGAAGATGTTCAAAAGCAGCGTCGGGAGTTCATACGCGCTTGGAACAAAGTGTACAAGGTTGATAGCAAGAGTTGGGGTCAAAAGAACTCCATTCCTTCAGAGCTGTAATACGGTGAACTGACTTTTAAGAAATGTCCCGGTTAAGCATGAGTCGCCACCGACTTTTATTTTATCCAATTATAGAAAGGCTAAAAGAACAGGAAAAGACCTTTTAAAAAGATTTTGAGTTCGGGGGGTAAGTTATATAAAGGGAAGGTGTAAGGCACTCTTTGCATCCATGGTTTTCCATGGGCTCTTAATTGCTTAGCTCGCTTTATATGAAATGTTTGATTTGTTTGAAAAGTAGGGTGTGAATAGAAATTCGAATAAGAACTTTAGCTTGTAAATAAGCATAGTCTTTTTGAAAAGTATTTGCAAATTAGTGAGAAAAAGAGTTTGAATTTGAATTTGAAATGAGAGTAAGCAATTAGTAGCAACTACCCTAAGTTTGAAAAATCGTTCTTTTAGCTTTTCAGGCGAAAGGATCTATCCATGCCATAAGAGGGCAGGAAGTCTTTCAATTGGATGTTTAAAGGGTCATCGAGAAATCGTTCGCCATAAGACTGTCCCTTGCCATAAAGAGACAGGTAGTCTAAGGGAAGGATAGAATAGTCTTTTAAGGCATCATGCGAGGATACCTTAGCAATTGGGACAATCATCATGTTTTTACCGAGGAAACTTCGAGGGACAAAATTGATGATGATAATGAACCGAGGGCAACATTTGTTTTGCTTTAGGTATCCTCGGAATCGAGGGACTTGACTATTTTAACAACTTGAAGGCAACATGCAACAGTTAACAGGCAACGAGAGGAATTACCCTAAAGGTGTGTGTGTGGCACAATCAGGTGGTTCAATTCAGTTATTTTATCTTATATTATAATTATAGTTATTCTAATTCCGTTAAAGGCTTGCACTCCCTAGGATTACTAACCACAGCAAAAAAATAAAGCAATTTAAATGTCCTACGCTATTACAACAAACACCTGCGGGATGGGGGAAATTAAAAGCGGAAAATAAGCGGGAACAATAATTAGTTTTGAAATATTTATCTTGAGCCTTGATCTCCCTCGAACCTCCTTCGATTGATTTGCACATCTGTGAATCAAACAGAAAATAATATGTGGTGAGGGTAAGAAGAGTTCATTGACATTTGAACGTAAACCCTAAATTAATTTATAAGGCAAAATTAACATTTTAAATAAAAAGGAGAGATTTGAACTTAGCTTTTAATTGGTAGAACGCGTAGTCGGAAAATCTTGAAGTAACCCTGAAAAGTAGGCGCGAAGAAGAGAAGTGTTAGTGCATTAACTGATTCAAAACCTAATTGATTAAAACCCTAAAAAGTTTATAAACCCTAAAGGGTTATTTAAGAAAACTTATTGTGACCCAAAAAGGTTTGTAAAGCTTAGAATCACGGGGCAAAGGTCAAAGAAGTCCTAAGGTTAAAACCTACGGACTAAGGTTTAAAATTATACCAAAATTAATCAGTAAAAAAACTAAATCCTAAGTTGAAATATTTGAATAATTTTAATGATTAAATAACAATTAAAAGTTATTTTGTAAAAAAAAAGAGTCGAACATTCGATTAAATATCATAATTATGTGATTTTTATTTTATTTATATGATTTTTTAGAAAAAAATAAATAAATAATAATGATTTATAATTATTGAAACAATTGATATAAGAAAAAATGCAATTAATTATATGTAAAAAAAAAAGTTTAGAAATCTTAGCTCTGATCCAGTGTGGTGGTGCCTTGAAGGTCCATGGTAGTCCATCCTATCTCTGTGCGTTGGATCAGTTGAGATGGAGATCTTACGGCCTGGTCCTGAGGGAGCATCGTAGTTCTGCGTGAAGACGCCGCACTGGATCTGTAGATCAATTGATTCAAAATAATTGATGAAAATAACCTGGAAGAGCCAGGGTTCGAACCTACGCTCCCAGGGGTGAATAACTGCTTCTCCTTGCCAACTACGCTGCGTGTTTTCGCTGCTAGAGAAACACGAATCAATAAATAAATAATAAATGCATGGGAATTGTAATACGGTGAACTGACTTTTTAGAAATGTTGCGGTAAGCAAGAGTCGCCACCGACTTTTATTTTATCCAATTTTAGGAAAGGCTAAAAGAACAGGAAAAAACCTTTTAAAAAATTTTGAGTTCGGGGGGTAATTATGCAAAGGGAAGGTGTAAGGCACCCTTTGCATCCATGGTTTTCCATGGGCTCTTAATTGCTTTGCTCTTTTTGAAACCAAAAGTTTAGAAATGTATAGAAGATGAAGAAACAAGGACTTTAGCTCGTAAATGAGCGTAGCCTTGAAAGTGTTTAAGAAAAAGTGTAAGGAAAATATTTTTAGAGCAAGGCAAAGCAATTAGGGGCAATTACCTGGTTAGATGAAAAATGTTCTTTTAGCCTTTCCGGGTGAAAGGGTGTATCCATGCCATAGAGGGCAGGAAGCCTTTCATTTGGAGGTTGAAGGGTCGTCGAAATATCCTTCGCCATAAGACTGACCCATACCATAGAGAGGCAGGTAGTCTAAAGGAAGGATCAGAATAGCCTTTTTCGTAGGCAACCAGAGGATACCTCAGCCTTTCGTAGGCAACTTCCGAGGGTCGAGGTCATATCAGTGTATCGAAGGCAGCATCATTAGGGACTTATGACCTTTATTTGATTCGAGGCAACACGGCTGAGGTATCCTCGTATTCGAGGGACGTGGCTATTCTGCAAAAAAACACAAGGCAACAGGCAACAGGCAACAAGGCAACAGAGAGGTTACCCCAAAAGTGTGCGTGGGTGCAACAATCACGTGATTATATTCAGAAAATTATCTTGTAATTAGGTCATTCTAATTCAGTTCAAGACTTGCACTCCCTAGGACTACTAACCACGACAATTAATAATTAAAGCAATAACGGGAGAGGGAAATTGAAACCAGCGGAGGGAAAGGGGAATTGAAACCAGCGGGATAAGATTAATAGGTTTGAGACAAGTAATAATTAGGATTTGAGTTAGGGGTTACCAATTATTCGTAGCTTTGGCATTAGGCAAACCCTGAAAAGGTGGGAAAAATAGAAACCAAAGGGCAGTGAGTGCATTATCAATTCAAACGATAATTAGGGTTAACCTTAATCAATAAAAAATAAAAAATAAAAAATAAAAAAAAGTAAAAGAAACATAGCTTCGATTGATGAAGGTTGGTAGTCGGGGATTGCCTTGAGCATTGACTCTGACCATCTGAGAATTGACAGAAGATAATAGGACGTGAGTGTATGGACAGTTCTTTTAAATAAAAGACAAACCCTAAAATAAATAAAAATTTAAATAAGGTTTAGATCAGGACTTAGCTTTGTAATAGGCGTGGCGCGTTGTCGGAAGATTTTGATTAACCCTGACAAGTAGACACGGAGAAGAAAAATGGTAAAGAATATTCACCATTAACAAAGAATATTTAACAAGTAAGCATATCAAAATTTCTAAAGGAAATTAAACATTCAACAATTTGTATTTTTGTAGAAAAAATAAATAGAGATATTTTTGAAGGTTTTAATAATAGAAATAAAATAAAATGTAACTAATCTAAAACATGTGTGTTTTTTAGCTTGTCAATTTATTAAATAAATAAAACTAAAAACAAATGAAATAAAGGATGAGAATGAGATACAGTCAGTGAACACGTGATGGAAAACCATCTTTCTTTCAGACCTCGTATCTTCTTCGTTCCAAACTCAGCCATGGCCGATTCACCCAACCTCGAAACTCGACCTAAATCGAAAACAAAGATAGGGATCTCTTTGTTCCTTTGTCTCCTATTTGAATCCAAGCATCGAATTCTCAGAATCTTAAGCAGAATCCTTTAATTTTATCATATAATACAAAACCTAAACATTGAATCTCAGATGAAATAGCCATTAAGCAAAGTTTCAAGCAATTGATATGTGGTTATTAGTCAGTGTTGCACCCCAAAATTTGCCCATCTTAATTTATTTATAATTGGCTTAGGCTTTTGCATTCATGCGCATATTTTCATTAAGGCATTAACATAAGTCATACATTCATTAAATTAATCAATCAAGCAGGAGATAAAGGATCTTGTTGACTTGGAGGTATCTATTGCTTTGGGACTTCTTATTGTCATTTAAGGGCTATCCATGGTGAATACCTCACTCAAATTGAAATTAAGGTTTTGAATCATGAGCATTACGAGCATATTCTCTGGAAAGGTTCATCAGGTTGCAAGCTTATCTACTTCAAAATTTTGTCAACACTAAGTGCCAGAGTTCTACCATTGGTATAATTAAATTTGCAACTTGAAGCTTAATTCAAATAGAAAAGAAAGCTTCGAATTCAAATTCATATTGTGATGGAAATGTACGTTGGAGTCTTGATTTGTATTCGTGGCAATTACCGGTCTTATCCTATGAATCATTCAATGTTCTTAAAGTCGAAACTATAAATGAGAATGTCATTCAAGTTTCTGCTTTGATACAAGTATTACTGGACTTCCATTTCAAAACCATTCAAGAAGCTTTCTAAAGCATTCAAGTATTATTCATAATTTGTCCAAGTTTACAAGAGAGAAGGTGTTACAAAAGTACAAATCATTTATCAAAATTCATTACAAAATGTCCAAGTTTCAAATAAATAGCAAAAAGGAAAACAGTTCGGCCCTTGTTCTACACTTTGGTCCCTATGCAACCACTTGAGCGGGCTTGATTCATATGACATTCTTGCTTCAACGAAAGATCCTTGAGCATCCTGTACCGACTACTCCAGTCCCACAAAAAGCCATCACTATCTGCTGCAAACCATAAGAAAACCAGTCCATAAAAGCCTAACCTGCGGCAGCCAATAATCATAATATACACATTTAAATTACCACAGCAGCCCCTTTTTATTCCCATTCAACAATATACAATGTCAAACTAAAAAGAATTTCCTACAAAACCAGCAAAACAGCCCCAAATAATTCTTAACAGAATTACTAACAGTTGTACATATCCAACCCAACCACACTAACAGAAAAAACAGAATAACTGAAACTTATAACCAATTCAGTTACAAACCCAAACCACCATTCAACTCTAACCTAACTATCTCATAACAGAAATGTCACTTAACCTTAACCTTCTAACAGATTTTCCTAACTAACTACCACTCTAAACTTTCTAACCAATTACTAACTGCCAGCTCACATAACCGCCTAACTTCCTAACAGTTCCCTAACCGATTTCTAACCTTCAACAGAAAAACATAAATATAACCACCTAACAAACTGATAACAGAAAATGTAACTAACCTCTCTACCAGGTTCAATCTTCTCCATCTGTTGTATAACAAACTTCTTCAATCAAAGGCTGAGATGCATCCACAACCAACTCTCCAACCTCCTTCAACTTCTATAAAATCAGAATCATCACCAATTCAGAGGGTCTCCACACTTTCACTCTCCCATCTTCATCATTCACTTCTCAATCTCTCCACCATTTTTTTGATAATCGCCATCTCTCATTATCCTCTGCCTCCACGCTCTCACCATTGACTCTGCTCCACGATCCATCTTCATCTCAGCTCCTCCATCGTTTTCTTCATCCTCTCTTCACCTTTCTCCATCTTCTTCACCTCCCTCATATGCTTCATCATCTTCAATCATCAGCCATCAACTCCTTGCTCATCAATAACCTTCTCCACCGCAAAAACAATACCAATCACACAAAGCGCAACGAACTCAGAAGAAGAAATTACAGAATTTCAGAGCAGAAGAAGAAATCAATAACAAAAGAGAAGCGCGAAATCAAGATTACCTGAAGAACTTCATCTGCAACACGTTTATTTCGTGGTCACCGCTCGAAGCTTCATCTTCAAAAGAGAGAAAATCGGAGACGAACAACACGAGAGACAAACGAGAGTTCCAACGGAGGAGCTGAACGTCGGAGAAGATGAGATCGGCGCCGTCGAGTTGAATCGGAAACGAAGAGAGACACCACCAAACGAGCGGGACGAGGTAGTTTATCGGTTAAGGTTTGTATTTGCGGCGGCCGGAGTTTGATTAGAGTTAGGTGGAAGAACCTCTCCGCCGTTTACGTGAGGAGAAGGAGAAGAGAGACTCTGTAATTTGAAAGGTCACTCCGTAAACCCTAATCCTCTTTCTCATTTATTGTTATTTTTATTTTTCTTTTTCTTAATTCATTTTCTTTTTAGACAAAAATGGTAAAAATTGATAAAATGGATCAAGGTATAACATTCCGGGCCGAATTGCTAATCACACACCCCCTGGGCCCAACATCCACTCTTTTTGGCATCAAAAAACTATAACAAAAACAGTTCTGGGGGCCAAAGCTCCCTGGGCCCAGCGCCTGTGCTATGTGCACCACCATGTTCAAATTCTCACCCCTGTTTACATTGTTATTTTAGATTCTATTAGATTTTTTGCCCATTTCTTTCAGATAATAAAAATACTAATTTTCTTCCTTCTAACTTTAGACCTTAGTGCTAATTTTTGACATAGAAAATGTTCATAAAAAATACTAGTTTTAGGCTATTTTGTTTTAGTCTTTTACTTGACTTGTAATTCAATCTCTTTCATAAAAATCAACATAAAAATAATAGTACTTTAACTCACTTTTGTGCTATATTTTGACTTGTTCTATTTCATGCTCTTGTACTATTTTCATGTATCCTACTTGTTGACTTCTAATTGTGATCTTTATTTTCATATTCTTTTATTCCTAACCTTAGGTAGAAACCATGATAACACTAGGTAGAAATTCCCTTCATACTTAGGCTAGTTTCTTTTCCTTTTCAACCTTAAAACATCTAACAAATACTTGAATTAAATCCCATAAAAAATACAAAGAAAACACTTAAAAAGCACTAATAAAAAAGTGAAAATTCTTAAAAAGGGAACGGAAGCTTGAACGTCCCTTGCTTTAGGGAACGTTCGAGTGCTTGGATCTCCCTTGCTTTAGGGTTCCATTCAGGCGTAAGTTCCCAACTTCTAAAAAACACAAACCAAAGAGCAACTCGAGTCTCCCTTGCTTTAGGGTGCCACTTGAACGCTCAAACTCTCTTCTCTATCTCGCCTCTGAGGCATTCTTTAATCGGACACGTTATTTCCGCTCCATTCCCAGCTTAAGACTCCAGAGGTCGAGCGGCGGAGTGCGAATGTAACTTCGTCCACTAAAAAACACAAAAACAAACAAAAACTAAAGAGCCGAACTACGGCGCTCTGATTCCTGAAAAGGATACGTAGGCATTAGGTCGCGGGGCCTAAGCGAGCACAACTATTTAAAAACCTTATTTTCCCCGTGTTTCTTCTTCTTTCATTTGCATTTAGATAGATATAGTACACACCCTTTAGATAGCAACAAACATAGGTGGATACCATCGAGTACGATGGGCGTGAGGGGTGCTAATACCTTCCCCTTGCGTAACCGACTCCCGTACCTTGATTCTCTGGTCGCAAGACCCTGTTCCTTCCTTTTTAGGTTTTCTGATATTCCTTTCCCTTATGGGATAAATATATTGGTGGCGACTCTGATCATCATTTCGCGAGCGTGCGACAGCTGGCGACTCTGCTGGGGATGTTGCTAGACCTATTGCGGGTCCATTCTTAGCGAGTCGATCCTAGCCTGCGTTTGTTTGTTTATTTACTGGGTGTTTACTTGTTTTATGTCTATACCTTGTATATATGTTTGCATGCTTATTCTTTGCCTGCATATCATGTTTATTTCTGTTTGCACATCATGCATATGGATTATATTTTGTGTTCCCTGGGGTCTTCTGTTCTGTTTTGCAGGTGGGGGTTTGTATGAGGTAAAAGGCCCACTACCCAGGCCAATGACACATAGGATTAGCGTGGATGCTCATGTTGACTCCCGTGGCCCTTGCTACGATCGAGTTCAACATGGGGTACCACAACTGGGCGAGGTTCTTTCATGGAACACTGTGTCTGGCACCCTTGCTGCCTCAAACACTTTGTACCCCATGGGAACTGTAGACCCTAGTGACTATTAGGGACCACTTGTCCGTGTCTAGACTACATACCCGTGAGATTGGGGTGGGACAGGAAACTTGACCTCCATCATACCCGGATTTCTGCTATTCAATAAAAGACGTCGAACCTTTGATCCTGGGACATTTGACTTATACATAAGTTCTACATCAGTTATCTATCAGAATCAACGTCGAACCTCTGAATCTAGAGGATTCGACCACATTTGACTTATACAGAAGTTCTACATCAGTTATATATCATAATCAACGTCGAACCTCTGAATCTGGAGGATTCGACCATCTTTGACTTATGCACAAGCTATTTATCCAGAAAGCAACGTCGAACCTCTGAATCTGGAGGATTCGACCATATCTTATTGACCATGAGAAGCTGCGATCCAAGAGGCCTTGATCCTTGATCCTGATTCCTGCTACATTTGCATCATCATTAACATTTTGCATACATGCATGTGCATCCATGGTTACCAAGACTCTTACCACTCTTCCTCTCCATAAGATCATTCAAGACGATTCCTCCACACCGATATCTGACAAGAGCTCACAGACAAAGAATCATGGGGAATTACAGACAAGATCAAGCTGTTATCAAACAAAACCATGGGGCACCTTCCACCAAAGGAGCCTAAAAGACTTTATGTTTGTCAAAGAACATTTCACTTGCATAAGGCCAAGCTTGCCATTGTCTAGATTACTTCAAAGTATTTTCAACTGTATTACTTTTGTTGTTATCAAGTACTTCTCAATGTAAGAAACTCATTCTGTTTGAATAGATAAAAATAATGCAATATACATGTTTTTCTCAAATCATTTCATCTTTGTCATTATGTTCGTTGATACTTCACTCATTTGTCTTAAGCAACTAAAAAAGGAGAATGATGAAAATAAAAAACACATGATTACTAACTGTATGCTTTTGGAACAAAGATCCTGCTGATGATGTACAGGCATTGTTTCAATTCCTAAACACTGGAGTTATAAGGGAGTGAAACCTTCGTCAACCCCTTTGAGCCTAAGGAGTAGTAGTTTCTTGTCAAAAAATACAAAACCCTCAATCTTAACCAGGGGCAGGGTAGTTTTCAGTTAGTGCGACCGAGCGCTCAACTTTCAGGTATTCCATCAGAGGATCAATTACATCTCATCTCTCGCAACAAAAGAAGAAGAGCACAATCCACAATGGATGTCTCTCATTCAATGAGAAGAAGGCAGTCACAACCTTTTCATCAAGTCAATCACAAAAGTCATACAACTTGTTCCCGAACGAGACAAAAAAAAGAATGAAAAGAAAGTTATGAATCAAAAAAAAAAAAAGAAAGAAACAATAGCCCGCTAAGTCAAAAAAAAAGAAAAGCTTTTAAGCAAATGACTTAGGCAAAAATTAGGGCATATCCCGCTGGACAACGGAAACCAAAATCAAAAGAAACTTTTTGTCCAGGCAAAAGTTAGGGAAAGCAAAAGAAAAGAACAAGAAGAAAAATACTCCAAGGGACAAGTTGTTGTGACCATCAACAAAAGCACCAAAGGGTGGCTGCCACCTCCATCAAAGCCATAAAGGATCCTCATCCATCACAATCCTTCCTGAAAGGCGAATACTCGTGTCGAACTAGCTGAACATAGGACTGGAGAACATCACGAAGAGGGGTGGGTTAAGTAGAATTTGAGCCTTTATCCTTTGTTTCTCAAACCGTGAACCCGGCCACGTTACAACCCTCAAAAGTCCTAATTGAAGTAGGGTTTGTTCCGAAAGCATACAAACTGTAAAATCATGTCAAACTGACTCCTATTGTTGCTGTGTCATTTGTGTTAGTATCAGTACAACATTTTGACAAATAAAACCTTTCTTTGAGATTAACATGTGCATTGCATTCTCATTATCTTTTTCAAAACAGAATTGTCTCTAATTCGAAAGTAAGTACTTGATACCAAGGAAAGTTCAACATTGAAATTCCATTGGGTAATCTTACAAAGGCAAAGGTTGGTCATCCACTAAGCAAATATCTGAAATATCCATTAGGTGGAAGAGTTCTTTTCAACCTGGGGCATCCATTCCATGATCTACACTGGGGCAGACCATTGCAATCTCCATGATTCAAGCATTATCAAAGTTCTATCTCAAAAGATCATACAAGCTGGGGCAAGCTAGTGGTAATTCATCTCTTCATCTTCAATCAAGTGTCAGATATCGAGATAGGTATCGAGGAGTCAATCCACCTCACCTTCACTTTCACAAGAAACAACCTTTCCGCAAGGGCATCCTCCATTCACTCCTGGTATCTTGGAAACAATCATTCCATTCATAATCATACATACATCATGCATATCAATGCATTCTCATTGGCATATCTCCCTCAATGATACAATCATCAATAAAGCAGGGGCATCCACCCCACATAGATTCTCAAGCAGACTTTCAGAACTCCACCTAACCTATTCCACATCAAAGCAAAAACCCTGACAAATCAATCAGTACACTGCATATAGAATTGATTGCATCTCCAGAAGTGCATAAAATAAATCAAACATTTGCATGTGAAGCATAAGCCAAGTTATTCATCAAATGAGGTCCCTACAAAGTATTCAAGTTGATATTCCACTGGATCACTCAGAGTTACCATTGTGGTGTCATCTCCCAAAGTTAATCATGTTCATCTTTCTCTTCAACCCAGAGTTGATGTTTTGTGTTCAACCCAGAGTTGATCTTCCTTTCATCTTTTAACTCCGAGTTAATTATCTTTTTCCTCTCAACCCAGAGTTGACGGTTATCCCTTTTTTCAATCCAGAATTGATCATCCTTTCCCACTCAACCCAGAGTTGACGGTCATCTTTTATTCAACCCAGAGTTGATTCTTCCCTTTTCCCACTCAACCCAGAGTTGACGGTTATCTCTTGTCTTTCTCACTCAACCCAGAGTTGACGGTTATCCTTTGCCTTTCTCTCTCAACCCAGAGTTGACGGTTACCTCATGTCTTTTCCCTCTCAACCCAGAGTTGAAGGTTGTCTCTTATTTCTATCTCAACCCAGAGTTGAAGGTTGTCTCTTATTTCCCTCTCAACCCAGAGTTGACGTTTATCTCTTTTCTCTTCCCACTCAACCCAGAGTTGGCGGTTATCTTTTCTTATTTCCCACTCAACCCAGAGTTGACGGCTATCTTTTGTCTTTCCCATTCAACCCAGAGTTGAGTTCTATTTCATTTCTAACTCAGAGATAATTGATACAATCTTCCTTAGTGGAGTTGACACCATTTCTTTCCCAGTGGATCCCATTCTTCATCAGGCAAATTTTCAGGTTCTTTTGATATTTAATCTTCTTCTACCTTGAATGATCGAAAGGCTAGCGCCAATCTCACCTTCAGGTTTAAGATGATTAAATAGGGGCAGCTGTTGCACCCCAAAATTTGCCCATCTTAATTTATTTATAATTGGCTTAGGCTTTTGCATTCATGCGCATATTTTCATTAAGGCATTAACATAAGTCATACATTCATTAAATTAATCAATCAAGCAGGAGATAAAGGATCTTGTTGACTTGGAGGTATCTATTGCTTTGGGACTTCTTATTGTCATTTAAGGGCTATCCATGGTGAATACCTCACTCAAATTGAAATTAAGGTTTTGAATCATGAGCATTACGAGCATATTCTCTGGAAAGGTTCATCAGGTTGCAAGCTTATCTACTTCAAAATTTTGTCAACACTAAGTGCCAGAGTTCTACCATTGGTATAATTAAATTTGCAACTTGAAGCTTAATTCAAATAGAAAAGAAAGCTTCGAATTCAAATTCATATTGTGATGGAAATGTACGTTGGAGTCTTGATTTGTATTCGTGGCAATTACCGGTCTTATCCTATGAATCATTCAATGTTCTTAAAGTCGAAACTATAAATGAGAATGTCATTCAAGTTTCTGCTTTGATACAAGTATTACTGGACTTCCATTTCAAAACCATTCAAGAAGCTTTCTAAAGCATTCAAGTATTATTCATAATTTGTCCAAGTTTACAAGAGAGAAGGTGTTACAAAAGTACAAATCATTTATCAAAATTCATTACAAAATGTCCAAGTTTCAAATAAATAGCAAAAAGGAAAACAGTTCGGCCCTTGTTCTACACTTTGGTCCCTATGCAACCACTTGAGCGGGCTTGATTCATATGACATTCTTGCTTCAACGAAAGATCCTTGAGCATCCTGTACCGACTACTCCAGTCCCACAAAAAGCCATCACTATCTGCTGCAAACCATAAGAAAACCAGTCCATAAAAGCCTAACCTGCGGCAGCCAATAATCATAATATACACATTTAAATTACCACAGCAGCCCCTTTTTATTCCCATTCAACAATATACAATGTCAAACTAAAAAGAATTTCCTACAAAACCAGCAAAACAGCCCCAAATAATTCTTAACAGAATTACTAACAGTTGTACATATCCAACCCAACCACACTAACAGAAAAAACAGAATAACTGAAACTTATAACCAATTCAGTTACAAACCCAAACCACCATTCAACTCTAACCTAACTATCTCATAACAGAAATGTCACTTAACCTTAACCTTCTAACAGATTTTCCTAACTAACTACCACTCTAAACTTTCTAACCAATTACTAACTGCCAGCTCACATAACCGCCTAACTTCCTAACAGTTCCCTAACCGATTTCTAACCTTCAACAGAAAAACATAAATATAACCACCTAACAAACTGATAACAGAAAATGTAACTAACCTCTCTACCAGGTTCAATCTTCTCCATCTGTTGTATAACAAACTTCTTCAATCAAAGGCTGAGATGCATCCACAACCAACTCTCCAACCTCCTTCAACTTCTATAAAATCAGAATCATCACCAATTCAGAGGGTCTCCACACTTTCACTCTCCCATCTTCATCATTCACTTCTCAATCTCTCCACCATTTTTTTGATAATCGCCATCTCTCATTATCCTCTGCCTCCACGCTCTCACCATTGACTCTGCTCCACGATCCATCTTCATCTCAGCTCCTCCATCGTTTTCTTCATCCTCTCATCACCTTTCTCCATCTTCTTCACCTCCCTCATATGCTTCATCATCTTCAATCATCAGCCATCAACTCCTTGCTCATCAATAACCTTCTCCACCGCAAAAACAATACCAATCACACAAAGCGCAACGAACTCAGAAGAAGAAATTACAGAATTTCAGAGCAGAAGAAGAAATCAATAACAAAAGAGAAGCGCGAAATCAAGATTACCTGAAGAACTTCATCTGCAACACGTTTATTTCGTGGTCACCGCTCGAAGCTTCATCTTCAAAAGAGAGAAAATCGGAGACGAACAACACGAGAGACAAACGAGAGTTCCAACGGAGGAGCTGAACGTCGGAGAAGATGAGATCGGCGCCGTCGAGTTGAATCGGAAACGAAGAGAGACACCACCAAACGAGCGGGACGAGGTAGTTTATCGGTTGAGGTTTGTATTTGCGGCGGCCGGAGTTTGATTAGAGTTAGGTGGAAGAACCTCTCCGCCGTTTACGTGAGGAGAAGGAGAAGAGAGACTCTGTAATTTGAAAGGTCACTCCGTAAACCCTAATCCTCTTTCTCATTTATTGTTATTTTTATTTTTCTTTTTCTTAATTCATTTTCTTTTTAGACAAAAATGGTAAAAATTGATAAAATGGATCAAGGTATAACATTCCGGGCCGAATTGCTAATCACACACCCCCTGGGCCCAACATCCACTCTTTTTGGCATCAAAAAACTATAACAAAAACAGTTCTGGGGGCCAAAGCTCCCTGGGCCCAGCGCCTGTGCTATGTGCACCACCATGTTCAAATTCTCACCCCTGTTTACATTGTTATTTTAGATTCTATTAGATTTTTTGCCCATTTCTTTCAGATAATAAAAATACTAATTTTCTTCCTTCTAACTTTAGACCTTAGTGCTAGTTTTTGACATAGAAAATGTTCATAAAAAATACTAGTTTTAGGCTATTTTGTTTTAGTCTTTTACTTGACTTGTAATTCAATCTCTTTCATAAAAATCAACATAAAAATAATAGTACTTTAACTCACTTTTGTGCTATATTTTGACTTGTTCTATTTCATGCTCTTGTACTATTTTCATGTATCCTACTTGTTGACTTCTAATTGTGATCTTTATTTTCATATTCTTTTATTCCTAACCTTAGGTAGAAACCATGATAACACTAGGTAGAAATTCCCTTCATACTTAGGCTAGTTTCTTTTCCTTTTCAACCTTAAAACATCTAACAAATACTTGAATTAAATCCCATAAAAAATACAAAGAAAACACTTAAAAAGCACTAATAAAAAAGTGAAAATTCTTAAAAAGGGAACGGAAGCTTGAACGTCCCTTGCTTTAGGGAACGTTCGAGTGCTTGGATCTCCCTTGCTTTAGGGTTCCATTCAGGCGTAAGTTCCCAACTTCTAAAAAACACAAACCAAAGAGCAACTCGAGTCTCCCTTGCTTTAGGGTGCCACTTGAACGCTCAAACTCTCTTCTCTATCTCGCCTCTGAGGCATTCTTTAATCGGACACGTTATTTCCGCTCCATTCCCAGCTTAAGACTCCAGAGGTCGAGCGGCGGAGTGCGAATGTAACTTCGTCCACTAAAAAACACAAAAACAAACAAAAACTAAAGAGCCGAACTACGGCGCTCTGATTCCTGAAAAGGATACGTAGGCATTAGGTCGCGGGGCCTAAGCGAGCACAACTATTTAAAAACCTTATTTTCCCCGTGTTTCTTCTTCTTTCATTTGCATTTAGATAGATATAGTACACACCCTTTAGATAGCAACAAACATAGGTGGATACCATCGAGTACGATGGGCGTGAGGGGTGCTAATACCTTCCCCTTGCGTAACCGACTCCCGTACCTTGATTCTCTGGTCGCAAGACCCTGTTCCTTCCTTTTTAGGTTTTCTGATATTCCTTTCCCTTATGGGATAAATATATTGGTGGCGACTCTGATCATCATTTCGCGAGCGTGCGACAGTCAGTGTGTCAAGATGAACATAATAGTGTAAAGAAGGTTAGAAAAGCCCAAAGAAATTTCACCAAGTCGGAGCTAGTCCGACGAATTCGAGTTCGGCATGGTGGTTGGGCGGTGCGACTTCAGAGGAGTCGCGAGTGAGTGGTTGACGCAAAGAGGGTCGGAGCGGTGATGATTGATGTGAAGACGCGGTGTTGTTCTCGTTCGGTGCCGAATTGAACGCGGGAAGCTATTGTTGTGACTTTGATGCAGACTTGCAAGTGTCTGTTCGAGTTTGAGGGTTGTGTTGCCAGTTGATGTGTCTTCCGAAGGTGGTTTTGCAAGCAGCTCCGATGGATGGTACGTCAACACTGTGTAACGATGGTGCTGGTTGTCCGCACGTGACGATAGAGTCCGCTTTATGCACCTGTTTAAATTTTACTGCAAAAATACACTCAAACAAAGAATTTGGTTATGATTATTATTGAAGAGTTTTGATCATGGAATTGAATTTCGGTGCTCGTTGGCGTAACGAATCATGAAGCGATTTTGGAAAACGGGATGTATGTTCTCCAAAGACTCTTCCTCTTTGTTTGTTTTCCTGCAAAGTAAAACAAAAACACACAACAAACACAACAAAAAGCTTGTACCAGTATTAGAAAAAAATTTAAAGATGGTTTGTTGCTGTAGAAAAACAGAAAAAGAATCTAAAAAAAACTAGGAGCATTTGTATAAAACAAGTATTGGTTAGTGAAGAAAATCAAGGCTTTGTGAGAGTTTCTTGAACGAACAAATACGGTTAGGAGTGTAAGATAAGGGTCAGAGACTTTGTTACTGTACGTGAGGTTTAGGGAGAATAGGGTTGAAAACCCAAAACCCAAAATCTCTTGGTAGAAATTGTTAGTCTTATATAGAGAAAAAATTAGGTTAAGATCTAGTGGACCATAACTAATTAAAAATAACCAAAAGCCCAAATAAAATGAATTATTGAGTTTTATAATTATATTTAACCAAAAAAAAACTAACCTAAAAGGTAAAAAAGGTGTGAATTTAAAATCCTTTTATTTTATGGAAAAGGTAAAAAAAAAAACTATGAAAATTAAATGAAAATAATAAACAAGTTTTTTTGTGATTTTAAGAAAAAGTTATTTAAAACGGGAATTAAGTTAGTAATAAAAAAAAATAAAAAAATCTGTTAGTAGGGACTCGAACCCGGGACCTCGCGTTATTATACCTTTCACGCTCAAATTCTCACCAAGTCTACCAATTCATTTATTTGAAATAAAATGGCGTTTGTAAATATATGAGGGCAAATTTTGGGGTATGACAGCTGCCCCTATTCAATTGTCTTATACCTGAAGATGTAGAGTGGTTTGTATGCCAGTCGGTATCTGAAGGTGGAAGATGATTGAACACTAGAATACCAAGAAATTTGCCTTTGTCGGGGATGGGCTTGAGGATGCCATCCAGTAAATCATGCATCAGATTATGTTTGGAGTGTTTGATAAGTAGTTGTTTGAGTGTTGATCGTTACGGAACTGCTTTTAGATTTTGAAAAGTTGATTGTTTAAGGAATCGTCTGAGATATCGACTTAAATCTGAAGATAGATTATTAAGGAACCGTCCAAGGCATCGACTTAACTCTTAAGGTGGATCATTAAGGAACCGTCCAAGGTATCGACTTAACTCCCAAGGTAGATCATTAAGGAACCGTCCAAGGTATCGACTTAGATCTAAAGGTAGATTGTTAAGGAACCGTCCAAGGCATCGACTTAACTCTTAAGGTGGATCATTAAGGAACCGTCCAAGGTATCGACTTAATATCCAAAGGTAGATCATTAAGGAACCGTCCAAGGTATCGACTTAGATCTAAAGGTAGATTGTTAAGGAACCGTCCAAGGTATCGACTTAACTCTGAAGGTGGATCATTAAGGAACAGTCCAAGGTATCGACTTAACTCCAAAGGTAGATCATTAAGGAACCGTCCAAGGTATCGACTTAGATCTGAAGGTAGATAATGTTTATGTGACTGTAGCAGTAACCTGAAAAAGGTAAAGTTAGTTTTTTATGCCATGTCATGATGCATGTAATGCGTTTATGTGACGGGATTCTCGAAATAAATGAGAACCTCGCATGTTACGTACGCACTTGTCGCGATGCATTATGTATTATGTATGAACATGTATGCAGTTGTATGAATATGTTTATGATTTATGATATGTGAATATGATTTATGTTGTCTTGATTGAGAAAATAAATCTCTGTATCCTTGTGATTTTTATTGTCCGATCTTGTCTTGAAGATGCTCAGCTGGGGATTTATGGTTTCTGCTTAGGGATGATCAGCAACTTGATGTACCCTGATTGGGAATAAAAGATATTAGTAAACCATTTTGGAGAAAAGCCAAGTGTTGGAGAACCGGTAGTGTTGAAGATGTGAAATCTGTTGGGGAGCCCTGTCTTTGTCGAGACGAGAACTTTTGAAGATATCTTCTTAATGATTACTCTATGGGGATATGATCTTATGAACCTGGCTTTGTGGGGAGATGTGGGTGTCTTGAAAGTTGCCCCCAGTATCATAGTAACTTACTACTTGATTCAGGACACGCCATTGAGTATTGATCAAGATGTTGAACTGGACTTGCATAGATTTTCCCCAGTTAGTAGGAACTTTGGAAAGATTCGCCTCGCGAGGACTTTGTGAGATGTACACTATGGGCGATATGCCCCCAGTAATCATAGGCTCATGACAATGTCTCACGTTGATTGGGGAGTAGCTTTAGATATACTTGGATGCATGCCCCTGATTGTTCGAGCATCCATGAGAGATTCTCGGAATCTTGACTTGATTGCCCCAGATTGATTGGACAAAACATGTCATGCCCCTTGTATACGTAAGAGACATGGCTTCTTGGAGTAATTTTGTTTGTCGGGACCACTTTCAATCATTAGCCATACCCTGTGCAAATTTATTCTGATGCTAACATTTGAAATTATGTAGCAGAATATGTTTAATAATGAATTCATGAGATGCAATGCATACGTCTGTCTTGAGTTTTTTGAAAAACATTAAAACTGGAGATGTAAAATCATGATATTTATAAAAACATGATATTTATAACAACGTGATGTTTGTAAAAATGAAATATCGACTCTGCATTTTTGGTAAACCTTAAGGAGTCAGGATACCTTTTTGGTGACAGTATGCTTTCGAACTAACCATGCTTCAATTAGGACTTTCAAGGGTTGTAACGTGGCTTGGTTCACGGTTTAAGAAACAAAGGATAATGGCTCAAAATTTATTTATACCCATCCCCTTCTTCGTGATGTTCTTCAATCCTAAGCTCAGTTGATTCAACTTATGCATTCAGGTTCCAAGAGACTTTTGGATTTGCACCTTTGATAATGATGATGGTTCACAGGCAGAGAGAACTTTTGAGATGGCAGTTACTTCTTCCTTTTGGTAGTCACAACTTTGAGTTGTTCAAGAATTTATTGACTTCTTCTTTTTTTTTCATCTTTTTGATATCCCTAACTTTTGCCTGAACTGTCTATTTTGAGCTTACAGTCAGCGGGATGCCTTGATTTTTGCCTAAGTCATCTTTTTGATTTTTTGACTTAGCAGGATTTTCTTTGTATATATGTTTTTCATTTTTTTCTTTTTTGAAAGATACTGACTGCCTTGTTTGATGATTGATGAACCGTCATTGTCTTTTGATTGACATCTCCAACACTTCTTTGATGTGTGCGGATGAACGCTTGTGATTGAAACCTTTGTTGAAAGGTGTACTGAATGATTCTCTTAAAATAGAATGCACAACCAAATTAACTGAGAACTACCCTGCCCCAGGTTATGATCAAGGGTTAATTAGTACAAGAAAAAAACTTCTACTTCTTAGGCTCAAAGGGGTTAACGAAGGATTATCATCCTTATATCTCCACTGTTTAGGAATCGAAACAATGCCTGTACATCGTCAACATAGTACGTTCAAAAGCATACTGTATGAGGTTGCGGTATCATTTTCGTCATCCTCCCTCAAAAGGCTTACAGCTTAGCAGGAGTTGAATAAACACAAAACATATGCAAAGTAAAGACATAATTTGAAATGAGTGATAGCGAAATAATTAACTCAAGACAAACATATGCAATGCACTGATGATAATTATTAAAACAGATAATGTCTATCATGATTCGAATGTTTAAACAAACAGAATAAAATTTGCGCATGAAAGTAAATCTAATGATCTGAAAAGTTCATCCTTCTAGCCATCCATGGCATTAGCAATCTTGTTGTGATTAGGCATGGGAGCAGTGATCACATTAGGAGTTGCAGGGGTGTCGAACTCAATTTCGCCAGCGTCGATCATATCTTGGATCTTGTTCTTCAACGGCCAACAATTCTCTGTGTCATGTCCAGGACTATTAGAATGATATGCGCACCTCGCATTGGGCTTATAACTAGGAGCAAAGGTGTTAGGATTCTTAGGAGGATCCCTCAGGGTGATCAAATTTGCCTTTAGCAGATGTTGTAAAGCTTGAGCTAGCGACATATTGATCTTTGTGAATTGACGTCTGGGTGTATCTTGTTTGTTTTGACGACCTTGTTGAGGCGCCGGTGTGGAGCTCAGAACTACCTCAATAGATTGATCATGGTTTATTCTTTTCTGCCCATACACAGCATTGGAGTCTGACCTCCCATTGAAATGCTTCTTTGTAGTACCTGAGGATGTAGCCACTTGAATCTTACCACTTAGAATGCCACTCTCGACACGTTCCCCAATCAGTATGAGTTTAGTGAATCCAGATGATGAACTTCCCATCAAATGACTATAGAAAGGACCAGTCAGTGTACTCATAAACATATCGACCAATTCTCTGTCAGCTAAGGAGGGTTTGACTCTTCCAGCTAGATCTCTCCATTTTTGAGCATACTCCTTGAAACTTTCCTCGGGTCCCATAGACATGCTTTGTAGTTGCATGCGAGTTGGTGCAAGATCGGAATTGTATCGATATTGTTGGTAGAAAGCACCCATCAAATCCTCCCAGGTACGGATGTTAGCACTTTCCAATTGATAGTACCATTCGAGTTGAGTTCCAGATATGCTTTCTTGGAAGAAATGGATCCATAGCTTCTTATCAGTAGTATGAGCTTGAATCTTTCTTACATAGGACCTCAAGTGCAGCTTAGGACAAGAGACTCCATCGTATTTTGCAAAAGTTGGAATCTTGAATTTCGTAGGTATAACAACTCCAGAGACGAGTCCTAGATCTTCAAAATCCAGTCCAGGTGCCTTCTGAATTTCTATGGCTTTCATACGTTCCTCCAGCAACTTATATTTGTTATCAGGATGTTCATCCTCATGGTGGTAGTCCTCTTCTTCTTCAGAGGGTTTGGCAGAATCATGGTTACTTTTTGCCTCAGTTTTGATACTAGCATCATCATCTTGCTCATCTTCGTCACTGTCTTCAGAGGTTTCAGCATCCCTGAGTTGCAAGATTGGTCTAAGCTTTTTCACCTTAGTCTTCTTACCCTTCTTCTTCTTCTTTTTAGTCAACATGGCTTTCAACTCTTCTTGCCCCTTGGACAAATTCAGAATCAAGGCTTGGAACTCGGTGTTTTAAGCTTGAAGATCCTTAACTGATTGTTCGAGATTCATGATGCTGAAATAAACAGCAAGGGAGGATGAGAGACCTATTGTAAGAAACCTGTTATGCGATGTTTGAATGCGAATGCAATACTTTCAAGGATCTTTAGGCATTTAGTTAGCAACATTAGAAAATGATTTGGACGTGTCCTTATTTGAAGAAATCTGAACTTCGTCTTTGAGCGTCTTTCTTTGAGAATCAAGCTCACCATATCGAGTGGGTCATCGCCTCTGATTCGGGATACTTCTGAATTTGAAAGTGTATGGCTAGAGGAAAATAAATCCTCTTGCCCCTTGATAGGTACTGTGTCTCTGAATTGGAAGGTATGCGGCCAGAGGAAAATAAATCCTCTTGCCCCTTGATTGGAATTCAGTCTTTGATAAGGGCACCTGAAATTGTGCGCCCTAAATTCCTAAGATCCTTGAAAGGGTTAGTTAATCATGTTATGCTTATGATGTCATGATGTCATGATGTTATGCGAATGAAGTTCATTTGGCATAGTGTGAGATAATAAGGACAAACAAGTCCTTTTAACGAAACCTGCAAGGAAGCGAAGGTTAGTAGCAAACGCAAACAAGTCACACAAGTCACGCAAGTCACACAATTGCCTTAAGGTTAGGCTTGCACGTAAAGGTATGTACCCTCCCCCTGAAGTTTAGTTGGTTCAAACCTGTCCTATATAAAGATCGGGTTCTAGGGAGCTCATATCATTGACCTTTCTCGAAGGCGCTTATCTCAGTTCGGCAATCGAATCGCCAACCGAAAAGGTCCTGAAAGTCCAGTCCATATGAGTGTAGCTTCGAGTATCAACCAACTTCGGTCGGAACCAAAGCCAGCCATCTCGCTACTTTCTAATAGGCCAAAGTCAAGTTCGACTGAGGTTCTAAGGGCAAATTAGTGCTTAATGACACCACGCGGCAGCCAAGCATTTCCTCAGGTCGGATCCCAAGGAACACCAGGACAAACCAATGTGTCACACTAACGATGGCCATCAGATCAACCACATCAGTATACGCTGTGCAGTCTCCTTTATCTCATGCCATATACCTAAGGTACTCAGATCCGGGTAAGGATCTTTCACACAGCAAAATACCCAAACAGCCCTGCAAAAATAAAGCAAACAAAGCAAACAATAGAAAACATTTAAGGTGAATCCTAAACTTTTAAGGTAACCCCTCTTTTATCGAAATTTATCCCCAGCAGAGTCGCCAGTTCTGTAATACGGTGAACTGACTTTTTAGAAATGTTGCGGTAAGCAAGAGTCGCCACCGACTTTTATTTTATCCAATTTTAGGAAAGGCTAAAAGAACAGGAAAAAACCTTTTAAAAATTTTTGAGTTCGGGGGGTAATTATGCAAAGGGAAGGTGTAAGGCACCCTTTGCATCCATGGTTTTCCATGGGCTCTTAATTGCTTTGCTCTTTTTGAAACCAAAAGTTTAGAAATGTATAGAAGATGAAGAAACAAGGACTTTAGCTCGTAAATGAGCGTAGCCTTGAAAGTGTTTTAGAAAAAGTGTAAGGAAAATATTTTTAGAGCAAGGCAAAGCAATTAGGGGCAATTACCTGGTTAGATGAAAAATGTTCTTTTAGCCTTTCCGGGTGAAAGGGTCTATCCATGCCATAGAGGGCAGGAAGCCTTTCATTTGGAGGTTGAAGGGTCGTCGAAATATCCTTCGCCATAAGACTGACCCATACCATAGAGAGGCAGGTAGTCTAAGGGAAGGATCAGAATAGCCTTTTTCGTAGGCAACCAGAGGATACCTCAGCCTTTCGTAGGCAACTTCCGAGGGTCGAGGTCATATCAGTGTATCGAAGGCAGCATCATTAGGGACTTATGACCTTTATTTGTATCGAGGCAACACGGCTGAGGTATCCTCGTATTCGAGGGACATGGCTATTCTGCAAAAAAACACAGGGCAACAGGCAACAGGCAACAAGGCAACAGAGAGGTTACCCCAAAAGTGTGCGTGGGTGCAACAATCACGTGATTATATTCAGAAAATTATCTTGTAATTAGGTCATTCTAATTCAGTTCAAGACTTGCACTCCCTAGGACTACTAACCACGACAATTAATAATTAAAGTAATAACGGGAGAGGGAAATTGAAACCAGCGGAGGGGAAGGGGAATTGAAACCAGCGGGATAAGATTAATAGGTTTGAGACAAGTAATAATTAGGATTTGAGTTAGGGGTTACCAATTATTCGTAGCTTTGGCATTAGGCAAACCCTGAAAAGGTGGGAAAAATAGAAACCAAAGGGCAGTGAGTGCATTATCAATCCAAACGATAATTAGGGTTAACCTTAATCAATAAAAAATAAAAAATAAAAAAAAAAGTAAAAGAAACTTAGCTTCGATTGATGAAGGTTGGTAGTCGGGGATTGCCTTGAGCATTGACTCTGACCATCTGAGAATTGACAGAAGATAATAGGACGTGAGTGTATGGACAGTTCTTTTAAATAAAAGACAAACCCTAAAATAAATAAAAATTTAAATAAGGTTTAGATCAGGACTTAGCTTTGTAATAGGCGTGGCGCGTTGTCGGAGGATTTTGATTAACCCTGACAAGTAGACACGGAGAAGAAAAATGGTAAAGAATATTCACCATTAACAAAGAATATTTAACAAGTAAGCATATCAAAATTTCTAAAGGAAATTAAACATTCAACAATTTGTATTTTTGTAGAAAAAATAAATAGAGATATTTTTGAAGGTTTTAATAATAGAAATAAAATAAAATGTAAGTAATCTAAAACATGTGTGTTTTTTAGCTTGCCAATTTATTAAATAAATAAAACTAAAAACAAATGAAATATAGGATGAGAATGAGATACAATCAGTGAACACGTGATGGAAAACCATCTTTCTTTCAGACCTCGTATCTTCTTCGTTCCAAACTCAGCCATGGCCGATTCACCCAACCTCGAAACTCGACCTAAATCGAGAACAAAGATAGGGATCTCTTTGTTCCTTTGTCTCCTATTTGAATCCAAGCATCGAATTCTCAGAATCTTAAGCAGAATCCTTTAATTTTATCATATAATACAAACCCTAAACATTGAATCTCAGATGAAATAGCCATTAAGCAAAGTTTCAAGCAATTGATATGTGGTTATTAGTCAGTGTGTCAAGATGAACATAATAGTGTAAAGAAGGTTAGAAAAGCCCAAAGAAATTTCACCAAGTCGGAGCTAGTCCGACGAATTCGAGTTCGGCATGGTGGCTGGGCGGTGCGACTTCAGAGGAGTCGCGAGTGAGTGGTTGACGCAGAGAGGGTCGGAGCGGTGATGATTGATGTGAAGACGCGGTGTTGTTCTCGTTCAGTGCCGAATTGAACGCGGGAAGCTATTGCTGTGACTTTGATGCAGACTTGCAAGTGTCTGTTCGAGTTTGAGGGTTGTGTTGCCAGTTGATGTGTCTTCCGAAGGTGGTTTTGCAAGCAGCTCCGATGGATGGTGCGTCAACACTGTGTAACGATGGTGCTGGTTGTCCGCACGTGACGATAGAGTCCGCTTTATGCACCTGTTTAAATTTTACTGCAAAAATACACTCAAACAAAGAATTTGGTTATGATTATTATTGAAGAGTTTTGATCATGGAATTGAATTTCGGTGCTCGTTGGCGTAACGAATCATGAAGCGATTTTGGAAAACGGGATGTATGTTCTCCAAAGACTCTTCCTCTTTGTTTGTTTTCCTGCAAAGTAAAACAAAAACACACAACAAACACAACAAAAAGCTTGTACCAGTATTAGAAAAAAATTTAAAGATGGTTTGTTGCTGTAGAAAAACAGAAAAAGAATCTAAAAAAAACTAGGAGCATTTGTATAAAACAAGTATTGGTTAGTGAAGAAAATCAAGGCTTTGTGAGAGTTTCTTGAACGAACAAATACGGTTAGGAGTGTAAGATAAGGGTTAGAGACTTGGTTACTGTACGTGAGGTTTAGGGAGAATAGGGTTGAAAACCCAAAACCCAAAATCTCTTAGTAGAAATTGTTAGTCTTATATAGAGAAAAAATTAGGTTAAGATCTAGTGGACCATAACTAATTAAAAATAACCAAAAGCCCAAATAAAATGAATTATTGAGTTTTATAATTATATTTAACCAAAAAAAACTAACCTAAAAGGTAAAAAAGGTGTGAAATTTAAAACCCTTTTATTTTATGGAAAAGGTAAAAAAAAAAAAAACTATGAAAATTAAATGAAAATAATAAACAAGTTTTTTTGTGATTTTAAGAAAAAGTTATTTAAAACGGGAATTAAGTTAGTAATAAAAAAAAAATAAAAAATCTGTTAGTAGGGACTCGAACCCGGGACCTCGCGTTATTATACCTTTCACGCTCAAATTCTCACCAAGTCTGCCAATTCATTTATTTGAAATAAAATGGCGTTTGTAAATATATGAGGGCAAATTTTGGGGTATGACAGGAATCTACAGGATCAACAACACAAGTCAGAAGTGGGGCCCTCTTGTGTTGCGAACCACCAATAAAAGAAGAGAGAGAGACGCGCTTTGTTGACCACCCTATCCTAATTCGTGGAAACGCCACGCTGTAGGGTCAAAGGGATTCAAAGGCTGGCCGCCGGAGCTGTATAGCTCCGGTCTTCTTCTCCGGTGAGCTGTAGCATCCATACCTACAAAAAAGAACACAGCAAAGAAAGAAAACACCCAGACCACCTATTTTAGGGTCTGCAAATTCAATGACACTGTTATTTTGGCCTGAAATTGCCTGTGCACAGAGATACAACATAAACCAAACTTATGCCCTAGACATGGTGGATCACGGCCCACACATCATGGCTTTGTTTCTCCGGTCCGTTCTCCCTCTAAATCACAGCAGGAACTCAAATGTGCAGTTAGATCCAATTAATAATCGTTAAAACCTAGAAAACGAAAATCAAGGACATATGGAAATATATGAACATGCCATGCGTGTTTCATGTGATGCACGGTTTGGTTATTAACTCATTATCACTCTAAAATACCTGATGAACAAAGTTGGATGATTGAGAAGCCGTGAAACTAGCTGGAACTCCAAGCACGATCCCTTGTCTTTCTTGAACGTTTTGGAGGCTTGGAGAGAAGTTCTTGAGGCAACCAGAATGTCTAACCCTTATGCTGAGTCCCTTGGCATATATATAGGTCTTGAACTAGGTTTAGAAATTGAATAGAAATATCTCTTAATTGGTGAAAAAATATTGAGAAATTATTTGATTCCATATTGCACCAATCACTTCTATTTTTGACTCTCCTATTATTTGCACATATTTATATTGATCAGAAAATAGGGTAAAAGATTGATTGAAAAAATTAAGTTTGTAGAAAGATTGAAATTTGTTTTTTAGAAAAATATATGAAATCTCTATTTTGAGCTCAATTTCTTTCCAATCTTCTTGCATGAAATTTGATGAGATTATATCTAAATACATTCCCATGATATGGTTTTAAAATGAGCCAAATGTGATCTTTTATTTTTCTCGCCATTTATTTGATTTAAATTGAATTTTAAGAGAATAAAATCCAAAATAAAATAAATAATGATGATAAAAATAAGATATTAGTCATGTGGGTCGTGAGTAGGCTTAGGATCAAGTATGAAGACCAAAAGTTAAGCCCATGGACCCAAAAGATCAAAATTCTTCATTTTGTACTTCATGTTTTTTCCCAAAATTGATCAACTTGTGCAAGCCATAACTCCCTCAATATTTGTCATATGGATATGTTATAGGACTTTTTTAGAAAGCTTAAAGAGACATCTAAAAGCTCCTTTTGGTTTCATCTCAATTGAGTCTACCATGTTCAAGTTATGAGCTTTGAGAAAAAATGACATTTTGCGATCCTTTAGAAGGACCTGTAATGTTTTAGCTCATATCTCCCAAATGGTGCATTTCTGGCCTTGGCTTGTGAGAGACAAAGTTGTAGAGAGTTCAATTTCCTTCAAACGGAGCTTTGGATGGAAAATTTTTGAGGTTCCATGTGGAAGTTATGGCTGGTCAAAGTTCAGTTGACTTTCTCCTATGAAACCCTAATTTAGAAACTTTGGTTTTTGATGATTTTGGAGCTTTTCTTGATGAATCATGATCAATCCTTGATCAAATGATGAATGATACTTCAAAATAAGGATATTGACCAAAAATCAGAAGTTTTGACTGTGGTTTGACCATAGTTTGACTTTTAGGTCAACCTGTCGATTATTGATCGTTTGGGCTATTGAGCGAGCAATCTTTTTAATCAGAGCTTGAACTTGGCACGAGGATCCTTTGAAGCATGTGAGAGACCATAAAGTCAACTTGAGGTATCAGAAGTTGATTTTACTTTGAGAGAAGCAAAACCCTAGTTGGAGGGTTTGTTGTTTAGGAGAGAGACTGCATGTTTCTTTCTTGTGTATTTTTGAGCATTTGATAATCATATGGACTGAAATATGAATAAATATGATGGGCAAATTTTGGGGTATGACAAGAGCCTTATCTCAGATGGGTGCGCACTCGTGCTCAGCGTTTTGTCATGCCATATCCCTATGTCAGACCTGTGATTGTGGAACCAGAGTGTGAAGAAAAGGTTCCTCTGGTTATTCTCCATCCGGACATGCCTACTGATTTAGAAGAGCTACAAAGGTCATGGGTTCAGTTTAAAGAAGAAAGAGATACTTTTGAGGCCCAGTTCCGTGCTAAAGAAAAGCAAGTGTTAGAGCTCACAAAACAACTTCATGCGGAACAAAGCATCAACAACTTCATTGGGTCAAAAAGAAAGCGTCCATGGGAAACTTGAAGAAGTTTATTTTATTATTATTATTAGTTAGTTGTTTTTATTTTTTCTTTCCTTTGTAAGCCTAAAAATGGCAAAGAACAATAATTGCAATTTATTACTAATAAAATTTATTTCTTTTCTTTTGTTTAAACAAATTTAAATTTCAAGGCCCTTGAAAACATTGCATACGCATACGCATAATCACTCATAAACATTGCATCGTAGGTTTTATAACAGGTCTCTCATCTTTCCGGTGTTTATTTTAGTAAGGAAATGGATCTCGAACACTCTGTCAAGAATCTCCAGGCTCAGAATGCTGAGTTCCAAGCTTTGATCCTGAACTTGTCCAAGGGGCAAGATGAGCTGAAATCCCTTCTAACTAAGAAGGAGAAGAAGACCAGGAAACCAGTAAACATCCTCAACATGGGAAGAAGATTCAAGGCCCCCCTAAAAAAGGTCAAAGAAGCAGAAATTCCCAAAGACGAGGAGGAAGAAGATGATGATGCTAGCATCAAGACTGATGCAAAGAGTAACGCCGCTTCTGCTAAGCAAGATGATGAAGAAGGAGACTACTATTATGAGGATGAACATCCTGATGACAAATACAAGTTGTTGGAAGAACGTATGAAAGCCATGGAAATTCAGAAGGTACCTGGGCTGGACTTTGAAGAGCTAGGACTCATCTCTGGAGTTGTTATCCCTCCCAAGTTCAAGACCCCTACCTTTGCCAAGTATGATAGAGTTTCTTGTCCCAAGTTGCATTTGAAATCCTATGTGAGGAAGATTCAACCTCATACTGCTGATAAGAAGTTATGGATCCATTTCTTCCAAGAGAGCTTATCTGGGACTCAACTCGAATGGTATTATCAACTGGAGGGTACCAACATCCATACATGGGATGATTTGGAAATTTCTTTCTATATGAAATACCAATACAACGCTGACCTCGCGCCAACCCGCATACAACTACAAAGCATGTCTATGGGTTCTAACGAAAGCTTCAAGGAGTGTGCTATAAAATGGAGAGACCTGGCTGGCAGAGTTCAACCTGCCTTAGCAGACAGACAGTTGGTCGACCTGTTTATGAGTACACTGACCGGTCCTTTCTATAGTCATTTGCTGGGAAGTTCATCATCTGGATTCACTGAGCTTATACTGACTGGGGAACGTGTCGAGAACGGCATACGAAGTGGAAAGATTCAAGCTGCTACATCCCCAGGTGTTACAAAGAAGCATTTCAATGAGAAGTCAGATTCAAATGAGGTGTATGGTCAGAAAAGGAGTAACCATGACCAAACTGTTGGGGTAATTCTGATCTCCACACCGGCGCCTCAAAAAGGTCGTCAAAATAAGCAAGACGCGCCTAAAAGACAATTCACAAAGATCAATATGTCACAGGCTCAAGCATTACAACACCTATTGAAGTCAGAGTTGATCACTTTAAAGGACCCCCCTAAGAATCCTAGTACTTCTGCTCGTAGCTATAATCCTAATGTGAGGTGTGCATATCACTCTGATAGTCCTGGTCACGATACGAATAGCTGCTGGACATTGAGGAACAAGATCCAAGATATGATCGATGCTGGGGAAATTGAATTTGATCCTCCTGAGACTCCTAACGTAACTGCTAATGCTATGGATGGCTAGATGGAGGGACTTTCAGATCATTAGTTTTACTTTCATTTGCAAATTTCTATTCTGTTTGTTTAAACATTCGACTTATGATAGACATTATCTGTTTTAATAATCATCACCAGTGCATTGCATATGTTTGTCTTGAATAAATTATTCCGCTATCACTCATTTTAATTTGTGTCTTTACTTTGCATATGTTTTGTAATACTCAACTCCTGCTAAAGCTGTATGCCTTTTGAGGGAGGATGATGAAAGCGATACCGCAACTTCATACAATGTGCTTTTGAACAGACTATGCTGACGATGTACAGGCATTGTTTCAATTCCTAAACAGTGGAGATATAAGGATGTTAATCCCTCGTTAACCCCTTAGAGCCTAAGGTGTAGGAGTTTTCTTTCACGTGCAAATTGAAACCCTTTAATCATAACCTGGGGCAGGGTAGTCACTTAGTTAACTCAATTATACTAGTTGTTGTTTACACAAATAATGATGGGTCCCCGCAACCATTAAGTCAGGAAGGCAAGATCCACCAGAAAGAAAAAAAATTGTTAAGTCAAAACCTATGAAGGAGACTTATCGAAAATCGAAATATCCCGCTGACTGTAACCTCAAAATAAACAGTTCAGGCAAAAGATAGGGACAACAAAGTCAAAAAGAGGGCACTACAAATCCTCGACAAAAGAAAACATTTCAAATCCTCGACAAAAAGAAAGTATTACAACAAAGGATGACTGCCTGTCCAAATTAAACCTCTGATACTTTAACCATCATCAAACATCAATGTTACAACTTCAAGCTTTGCTAAAGGCTTAAACACAGAATTAACTGAGCATAGGATCGAAGAACATCACGAAGATGGGGATGGGTACAAATAAATTTTGAGCCGTTATCCTTTGTTTCTTAAACCGTGAACCAAGCCACGTTACAACCCTTGAAAGTCCTAACTGAAGCATGGTTAGTTCGAAAGCATACTGTCACCAAAAGGGTATCCTGACTCCTTAAGATTTGCCATAAATGCTGAGTTGATATCCTGTTTTTACAAACATCACGTTTTATAAACATCACACTTTGACATCTCCTACTTTAATGTTTTTCAAAAACTCAAGACAGACATATGCATTGCATCTCATGAATTCATTATTAAACATATTCTGCTACATAATTTCAAGTGTTAGCATCAGAAAGAATCTGCACAGGGTACAACTAATGACTAAAAGTCATCCCGACTGAAGAAACTATCTCGGTAGCAACATCTCTTATAACTGACTCAGTTTATTAGAAGTCAATAAATATAAGGGGCATGACATGCTTCGACCAGGCAATCTGAGGCAATCAGGTCAAGATTCAGAGAATCACTCAGAAACGTCAAACAATCAGGGGCATGCACCCAAGTGGGTCTGAAGCTACTTCCCGATCAGTCAGGGGCATCATACTAAGTACTAGGGGAATGTCACCCATAATACACATCTCATAAGGTCCTCGCAAGTCGAATCTCTTCAAATTCCCTAATAGCTGGGGCAAAGCTATGCAAGGCATGTTCAACACTTCGATCAATACTCATTGGTGTTTTCCAATCAATACGAGTCCGGGAATAGCAAGTGCTATAATCACTGGGGGCAACGTTCAAGACATCCATATCTTCCCACAAAGCCGGTTTCACAGAATCATATCCCCACAGAGTAATCATTAAGAAGATACCTTCAAATGTTCTCGTCCCAACAAAGACTTAGTTCCTCAACGGAGTTTTACATCTTCGACACTGCCGATTCCCCGACTCTTTTCTCTTCTCCAAACAAGGTTATCCATCTCTCTTATCCCCAGTCAGGGTACATCAAGATCAATCATTCAAATGGCTCTCATCCCCAAGCAGAAGCTAAAAATCCCCAGCTAAGTATCCTTGGGTTCTGTATTCTGCACAACAGTCAAGGATTTATTTTCCCCGCCAGACACTGCTACAATCTTCTATCATTATTAACAAACATTTTGCATTCATACATCATACGCCTCATGGCACACACATAACATATATACGCCTCATGGCATATGCATACAATCTCATTCATTTCAAAAGTAAACATTACAATACATGCATTACGACATTGCATAAAATTAATACTGCTTTTTCAGTCTATTCCTACAAACCAAATGAATAGTATCTTCTAGATATAGTGCAGAGATAATCAAGTCAACGATTTAATTCTGACGCTCATTCAAGACAGAGATTTAATTCTGATACTTAGTTCCGGGTATTCTCCAGAGATAGTTCAGAGATAATTAAAGACCAAGATTTAATTCTGAGACTTAGTTCCGGGTATTCTCCAGAGATAGTTCAGAGATAATCAAGACAGAGATTTAATTTTGATACTTATTTCCGGGTATTCTCCAAAGATAGTTCAGAGATAATCAAGACAAAGATTTAGTTCTGATACTTAGTTTCGGGTATTCTCCATGAATATTTCAGAGATAATCAAGAGACTTAGATCTAATTCTGTCACTACGAACGGTGCTGGTATGATCGACCTCCAACAAACACTTCTCAATACATCGAGCCCAGATGTAGCCTAACGTACGGCTCATTCTGGTACTTCTCAATACAAAGGATTCAGTCTAACGTACGACTCATCCTAGGATGCAACCTGACGTACGGTGTATTCTAACAACTATCAACACAGAGGATCCGGTCTAACGTACGACCCATCCTTCAACCTAATGCACGGCTTTCCAGACATCTAACAATGCAAATTGGACCCAGTCTAACATACTACTCGTCCTAAAAAGCATAGCCTAAACGTACGACTTACTTTGACACTTATCAATACGGCGGATTCAGTATAACGTACGACTCATCCTAAGTATATCCTTCAGATACAGTCTAACGTACGACGTATTCTGATTCTCAAGTCTATCAAGCTGGATGGCATTTTTAAGCCCATCTCAATTAAATCTCAATATCCTGGTGGCATCTCTAAGCCCATCCCTGGCAACTTTCATTAAGTTCCAGATGGCATCTTTAAGCCTATCTCCGAAAAGTCCCTTCACCATCAGCAAGGGCAAATTTCTTGGTATTCTAGTGTTCCATCCTCTTCTACCTTCAGATTCTGACACGCACACATGCCAATCTACATCTTCAGGTTTAAGAAGATTGAACAGGGGCAGCTGTCATACCCTAAAATTTGCCCATCTCATTTCTCTTATCCAAGCTCATATCAAAGTACAATGCTCAAAGACAGACCCTCCTAAACAATGGCTCAAGGAATTAGGGTTTTGATTTCTCTGAAGAAAACCAATGAATCAAAGGCTCCAATGCATTTCATATGGATTATGATGTTTCAAACTATCTCCATGACAAAACTCAGGTTTCAATTCCAAGGATTGACCACTCAATTGCTCAGAAAGTCAACAGTCGACTAGTTTGACCTAAAAGTCAACTGTGGTCAAAGTACAGTCAAAACTCCTGATTTTTTGTCAACAACCTCATTTTAAAGTATCATTCATCATTTGATCAAGGATTGATCATGATTCATCAAGAAAAGAGCAGAAATCAACAAAACCTAAAAGTTTCTAAACTAGGGTTTCATAGAAGAAAGACAACTGAACTTTGACTAGTCATAACTTCCACATGGAACATCAGATATTTCCCATCCAAAGCTCATTTTGAAGGAAATTGAATTCTCTACAATTTTGTCTCTCACAAGCCAAGTCTAAAAATGCTTCATTTGAGAGATATGGATCAAAAGATTATAGGTCCTTTTTGAAAGTCAACCAAAAGCAGTTTTTTTGTCAAAGCCAATATCATCAAGATAAAATCCTCAAATGGAAAAAAGTTTCCAAATTGGCTTGTAGAGGACATCATGAAGTTTCCAAAAATTCCTAGAACTCCTCCATATCTTAAAGATTGAGGGAGATATGCCTTGTCAAAGTTGGGCAATTTTGAAGGAAAAAATGTGAAGCAAAAGACCTTAAATTGGATTTTCTTGCAAAGAGACCCAATCTTTCTTCGCCCAACCTTGTTCCCCAAGTCATCTTAGATATCAAATCCCATTGCCACGAATTTATGAGATTTATTCAATTTTATATGAATTTTTTACTCATTTAAAATTGAAATAATCAAGTAAAAATCAAATATTTGGTAAAGATATGATTTGGAGCCAATACAATCATCAATAATGTATCAATATTTAATCAAATTTCGTGCACATGATAATTGGAAGAAGATTGGATCAATTTGGCCATAATTGGAAAGATTTAAAGCCATATTGCAAATCAAATTTTCTCTAATGGCAATCAAAGATTTAAAAGGATTCAAGCCAATTTTATTAACCTAATTTGTACTACTATAAGTAGGGAACTCATTCAGATGCATAGGGGACGAATTTCTGCTTCCAAGAGCCCTAGCCCGAATCCTAAAAATTCAAGAAAATTCCAAAACTGAATTCTTAGTTGCAAGCCAATTCAAGGAGAATTAAGCACTCAGACACCTTCATTGATCTTCCCTGAAGCTGTCTCGATCATTCCCATACCTTAAAGCATCAAGAACACCCCACTGTAAGTCACGTTTTGAGCTTTTTTAACTTTGCATCGGATTCGATCATACACGCATAATTAATGAATTCTAATTGCATATTCATGTTTGTCTCAATGCTCTGACTGACTATGGAAATTTAATTGTGTTCATACGTTGTTTTGAGTAATCTGCCATGGATAGGGTTAGAGACCTCGAATTGGGGTTTTTCGTTTTAGGACAAATTGCAACTAATTGCAGGTACCATTAGACTCGTGATGCTTGGACGATCGTAACCAAGGGCTCGCGACAAATTTCTTTTGCGTATCTGCGTTTTTTCGTTTTGTAGGTTGAGTAGCTACGAACCGGAATCGAAGTAAAAGCGTAGCAAAAGTTACAGGCCTCGCTGGTGAAGAAGATGACGCCGTGTCATCGTATGATTGGCGCATTCGAAACTGAAAAGCGCGCGCTTTAGTTTTGTTTCTTTGCTGATCCAGTGTGTTTCACATGCGCGCGTATGGTGTATCCTTGCCATCACAGCCTTCAGATTTCCTCCTTCTTCAATCCATCGCACCAGTAAACGTAGATGCACCATGGACCTCACACGCCTGCCCACACTGGATCGCAAGCTAAGTTTTCCAAATTTTTTTTATTTATTAATACTAATTCTATTTAATTTATTTTTTATACCAAATTTCTTTTAATTTCTTTTTTTCTTTTTTATAAAATCATAATCATTTATTTTAATAATATTTATTTTATAATTAAATAATTAATTTGATTTAATTGTTAATAATAATTTTTATTTGATTTAAATAATTAAATGATTAATTTAATTTAGTTGTTTAATTGTTTAATTAGATTAATATTTTTTTAATTAATTAAAATACTCATTAGGGTTAGATAATTTAATCGAAAACCTATTTTTGTCGATTTAATTAATTAGGTTGAAAACCAATAATTAATTAACTTAGGTTTTTCTTTTAACCATGGTTAACTTGTGCCCTAATCAGGTTTGCGAGGTTTGCTATTAGATCACTCATGCACTAAAATTTCTCTTATTTGTGTCTGACTTTTCAGGGTTAACCAAGATCCTCCGACTACGCGCCATACCAGATCGAAAAGCTAAGTCTTTAAATTTTTTATTTAATTTAATATCATTTTACTTTTATTTTTACCTTATGGATTAAATTAGGGTTTGCTTCAACCGCTAATGAATTTGTAATGCACTCACCCTTGTTTTTTTTTTCTTCATTAATTTTCAGGGTTATCAACCGATTAAAGCTCAAACCTTCGGTAACCCTAAAACTCATTCTCCTTTAATTTCTCTGATATTATTACTTGTGTTTAGCCTATTATTTTATTGGGTAGTCTTATTGCTTTGTCCCCCTTCCCCATGGCTATATATTTTGTAACTGCTCCTGGTTTGTATTGTTTGGCCTTGAAGGCACTTAAACTGTTACATTTTACATTATAACTGCGTGGTTAGTAATTCTAGGGAGTGCAACTCTGAACAGAATTAGAATAATTAGTTACAAGATAATTATCTGAATTGAACCACCTAATTGTGCCACACACACACACCTTTAGGGTAACCTCTCTTGTTGCCTGTTGCCTTATACTGTTGCCTTGTTGCCTTATTATTTTTGCCTTTATAATAGTCAAGTCCCTCGATTCCGAGGATACCTAAAGCAAATGTTGCCCTCAGTTCATTCATCATCAAATTTTTCCCTCGAAGTTGCCTCGGTAAATGATGATTTGTCCCCATTGCTAAGGTATCCTCGCATGATGCCTAAAAAGATTAATGACTATTATATCCTTTTCTTAGACTACCTGCCCTTTTTATGGTAGGGACAGTCTTATGGTGAACGATAACTTCGACGACCCTTAACCTCCAATTGAAAGACTTCCTGCCTTCTCATCTTATGGATACACCCTTTCGCTCGAAAGACTTAAAGAACAAGAAAGATAATCTTAGGGTAGGTGGTTCTCAATTGCTTGCTCACATTCAAATCAAACTTTCAAATCTTTTTCACACCTCCTTTTCAAACAATTTCCAAAAGGCTACGCTTATTTACAAGCTAAAGTCCTTATTCAAAATCTTTTCTTATTCACACACGACACTCCAAACAATTCAAACAAAGTGAGCTAAGCAATTAAGAGCCCATGGATAACCATGGATACAAAGGGTGCCTTAAACCTTCCCTTTGTATAACCTACCCCCCGAACTCAAAACTACTTTTAAAAGGTTTTTCTGTTCTTTTAGCCTTTCTATTAAATTGGATAAAATAAAAGTCGGTGGCGACTCTTGCTTACCGCGACATTTCTTTAAAAGTCAGTTCACCGTATTACAGTATGCCACTGATTGACAAGATTGTTGCAAGAATTCGTCACTAGACCTCTAGAACTCTGAGCTTTGCTGGTAGATGTTTACTGATTAAAAGTGTCCTGTTTGCCATAACAAACTACTGGTTGAAATGCCTACCGCTGCCCAAGAAGATCTTGCAGAAAGTGGATGGCATTTGCAGAGTGTTTTTATGGACTGGAAAGGATTGTAAATCAAATAAAGCCTCGGTTGCATGGGAAACTGTCTGCTCACCAAAGAATCATGGGGGCTTAAACTTGATTAATTTGAGGGAGTGGAACAGAGCTAATCTGATCAAGCTAGTTTTGAACTTGAGTGGAAAGGCGGATAGCTTATCGATTAGGTGGATAAATGCGTATTATCTGAAAAACAATGATGTAAAGACCATGACTGCTAGCAGCTCCAGCTCATGGGTGTTTAAAGCTATTATGAAGCAGAGAGATGCTATTGAAAAACATAAGATGTGGAGTTCGATTCTGAATGCAGAGAAGGTACAGATCAGAGATATTTACGTGAAGCTTATCCAAGATCAAACTCCCAAACCATGGAGAAGGGTGTTGTATGATAACGGGGCACGACCACTCGCAAAGTTTATCTTGTGGCTAGCTTGCCATAGGAAGATGGCAACAAAAGAAAGTTTAAAACGTTTTGGCATAATGGATTATGATACTTGTAGCCTTTGCAGTGCATAGGAGACCCAAAAACACTTGTTTTTTGAATGTGATGAAATGAAAAGTATGCTGAAACAGGTTCTGGCTTGGATTAAGGTACAACATTCGCCTGGTAGGTGGGATGAAGAAATCAATTAGCTCAGCGAGAATGCTAAAGGAAAGGGATGGAAAGTGAAAATTCTGAAAATAGCGTATACAGAAACAATCTATAATTGTTGGTTATACCGGAATGATAGATGTTTTGGGAACATTGATAGTAATAGAGGTATAGTGGATAGAATTATAGATACAATTATATACCGGGCATGGTTAAATCCTAAGTTAAGACATCATGTTAGTATGTTCATGATGCCTTGATGGAGGGTTTGGTTTTTTTAGTTTGTTGGGTTGGCGGGATCCTCTTGGATCGCCTTGTAATTAATGGTTTTTTGGTTAATGAAAGTAAATCTTTTTCAATATATATATATATATATATATATATATATATATATATTAATGAAAGAGTCACATATAAATTATTATTAAATAAATAAAATAAAGTAAAAAAATATTTTTTTATATAAAAATTAAAAAAATTCTTTTAAAAAGAAGTTTTATAGTTTTTACCACTGAAAAAATAACTATAAAGAATATTAAAATAGTTATTATATCAACCTAATTTAAATATTGAAAGAAGGTTTATCACTATGTATTGGAAATTGAAGGAGTTGCACTTTTCCATTATTGAAATTTGTAAATTTATTTATTTTGTGAAGTCCCGCATCTTAGCATGGACTAATGAGGGTTTATTTGATTTGACCACAACTATATTTAAAGAATATAAATAATTAATAGTCAAATAATATTAAAAAAAATAAAATAATTAATAAATTAAATACAATTATTATAATTAGCATTTATAGTTAGAAAAGTTTTAAAAAAAATTATGTTTTATGGCATTTCATTCTATTGTTTTGAAATAATTGGGTATCATAATCGGTCCCAAACAATATGATTTCCTTCAAAAGATTCACATAGCTTGCAAAAATTTAATTTGGACTGGTGGCATTTCCCCCCGCAGGAAGAGTCCAATTGCTTGGAAGAATATGTGCAATCCTCAAGTAAAAGGAGGTCTGAATATCCTGGATCTAGACAGCTGAACACCATCACCATGATGAAGCTGCTCTGGGATCTGTATAAGAAAACACACAGTCTTTAGGTGAAATGGACGCATATGTACTTTATAAAAGGAAGTAACCATCTGAGTATGGATTGTAACAGTAATTCCTCTTGGATAAGCAAAGGAATTATGGGAACAAGACAATTAGTCTCTGAGGTGCAGAGTTGTTGGGATAAAAGCATCCTTACCAATAAGTTCAAAATGGGAGAAGTCTACAAAGGGCCGATGAATCAGGCCTACAATGTGGATTGACATGTTTTGCTTGTAGGTAATATAGCTAGACCTCAAGCTATGTTCTACTTGTGGCTTGCTTGTCATAAAAGACTAGCTACTAAAGACAGGCTCGGGAAGTTTAGTGTGGTGCTAACCTCTACTTGTTGTTTCTTCCAGGAAGTAGAAAGTATGCATCACCTTCTCTTCGGTTGCAGGCCCATGAAGTATATATGGTCTAAAGTATTGCAGTGGATTTAGGTTGTGCGTAACCCTCAGCAGTGGCATCTTAAATTGTGGTGGATAAGAAACTACTGCAAAGGAAAGGGGAAAATATGGCATTATGAAACTGGCTATAGCATAAACTATTTATTTCTGCTGGAAGTATAGAAATGATACTTGTTTTATGCAAACTTATGACAAAGAGATAGTTGTAAATTGCATTAACAATATCATAATTCATACGGGGTGGTATAATAAGAAGTATAGAGATTACATAGCCAAGCTCATGATGTAAGAGTCTTGTTAGGTTGAATTCTTTGGGATCACCATTGTATTATCTATTTTTTGAATTAATCCAATTTTTATTGATTAAAAAAAAAGTAGCCTTTAATCTTTCATACAAAATTTATAATAAATGATAATAATAATTAAATAAATAATTTATTATTACTATTATTATTTATAATAATATTATATTTATGATTTATATTAAAAATTTGTAGTCCATTAAAAAGGTTCACTTAAAAGGTTCCTTTAATTCATTTAATTAATCCAGTGTCATATTAATATCCTTTTATTCTAAACGTGTCCAATTTAGTTTTCAGAGATACCCACTCTCATATTAATCTCTTTTTATTCTAAACGTGTCTAATTCAGTTTTGTTTTAATTTATTTATGAATATCAAAGAAAATAATAACTCAAGTTAAAAAAATTATTTTCTCTTTCATTCTACTTCGTTTTTGTTTTTTCATGTATTCTTTATTGCTTTTTATTTTATAATAACTTAGACGATTATTCTCCTTCGTCCCTCTCTTTATTCTCTTATAATATTTTCATTTGTTTTCTAATGTATTTTGATTTTGTAGGAATTAGCATGGCATGAAAGGAGCAATGCATAAATAAGGTGTTCTTCAATTATGTAGGTATTCTTAAATTATTTTGTTCAATTTTATTTATTGTTTTTTTGCTAACTTTTTGTTATTTTTATTTTTGTAGGGACAAACTTTGAATCATCACAAAATGCATTTCATTGATAAACAAAATTTTGAAATTTTTTTGTTGTGATAGATATAAATTTAAAAGATGATGAATTATTTGTTGTCATATGTGATGATTTGTTAACTTTATTGCTTCATATATTTTTGTCTTTCTTTTTTATTTTACCATTAACTCATCTCATGTTGATCATTCTCTCTAATAACTATTATCATCACTAATTTTATATGTGAACTTAACTTCTCATCTCTTTAACCTATTAAACTTTTCATTACATATTTTCAAACATAACTTCTCTTTTTTTTTTTAATCTATTAGTTTTTTCAATACATATTTTATATTCATGTTCAAATGATATTAATGTTAATATTTTAATTAATAAATCTTGTGATGGTCATTAAATAATTTTTTTCTCTAATTTTAGGACCTTAAAAATAACGTTCTTTTTCAATTTTTTAGAAAATAATAATGATAGTGTTTAGTTAGACTTACATTTAAAAAAAAGTAAAGGTAATGTTAAAATTTTTCAAAAACTAAGGTAATATAAATTCTTAAAATCAAATTGTTTTTACGAAAAATTTATTTATTCAAAACTTATAGGCACCATATATAAGTAAAACTTATATTGTAAAAAGTATAATTATTTTTAACAAGTATTTTTAGGTTGAACTTTATGTTTTGAGATTTTAAAATTAAACTTTAAGCCTATAATTTAGTTGAATCTAGTTTTTTTAATTACTCAAAATATTATTATAGATTTTTTTTTGGATGGGTCCCATGTTTTTAACTTTTCTCGAACCTATCTCTTATAGTGCCAAACTAAAGAAATGGTTACTTTCTTCACTTTTCTCCTATTACTCTCTCTCTCTCTCTCTCTCTCTCTCTCTCTCTCTCTCAAAAATAAACATAAATGTTTTGAATGGTTTTCAACCAAAGCCACAGGCTGATATCTTTTCTCTTCTCTCCCTCTGTGACTCCACTAATTTGAACAAATATTGTACCTGTTCATTTTTCTCTCTTCCACTCATCGCAAGTGTGAGATATTGGATCAAACTCTAGTATGGTCGAAGAGTAGCTTCTTTGTTCGACAGGATTAAGCATGAAGTCGAAGGTTGTTCACATGCTTGTGTTGAAGATGTTAGGGTTGTTAGCATGTTAAATTAGGTTTTAGTGTTTAAACCCTAATTTGTTAAGTTAGCTTGTTTATTAAGTTGGCTTGTGTAATGGGCCTTGTGAAAAAAGCCCATTAGTTAGTATGTTAGGTTTTATTATAAATAGCATACTAGTCTCTCATCATTGCTAAGCTGCAAATCCTAATTTAGGGTGAGAGAGGTTATTTGTTATTCTTGTAAACTTGTAATCTTGTTTTAAGAGAAAGTAAAAGAATAACAGTTATAACCAATTCTTGTGTTCTTCTTATCTTCCCTAATTCCTATTATGTTTTGTTCTTGACATCGTTTTTCACAACAAATTGGTGCGGTAAGCGTGGAGAAGATGCCTTCAACAAAGTATGAGATTGAAAAGTTCACCAGAGTGAATGATTTTGGTCTGTGGCACTTGAAGATGAAAGCCCTACTGGTTCAACAGGGTTGCTTGGAAGCGTTGAAGGGAGAGGCAGCCATGAATGCAGAATTGACGGCAGCGGAGAAAACGAATATGATCGAGAAAGCACACATCACAATTTTGTTGAGCCTTGGTGATAAGGTTCTTCAGCAGGTATCAAAGGAGACGACGACATCAGGGTTATGGGTGAAACTTGAAAGTTTGTATATGACCAAATCACTGGTAAATCGACTCTACCTGAAGCAAGCTTTGTATTCATTCAAGATGATTGAAGACAAAGTGTTGGCTGAGCAGTTGGATATGTTCAACAAGCTGATTCTTGATCTTGAAAATATTGATGTGAAGATCGATGATGAAGATCAAGCGCTATTACTATTGTGTTCTTTGCCTCGATCACATGCTCACTTCAAAGAAACTCTCTTGTATGGAAGGGAGTCCCTGATGTTTGAAGAAGTTCAATCAGCCTTGTATTCTAAGGACTTGAATGAACGAAAGGAGCATAAACCTTCGACTGTTGGTGAAGGTTTGGCCGTTAAAGGAAAATTCTTGCGAAAGGATGGTAAGTTTGACAAGAAGAAGGGCAAAAGCCAGTCGAAGTCTTATAGTGGCGAAGCATCTGGTATTCGATGCTATCATTGTAAGAAGGAGGGTCACACGAGAAAGGTGTGCCCTGAACGCCCGAAAGATCATGGAGGTAAGGATAATGTCAATGCAGACATTGTTCAAGATGATTTCGAATCATCTAATGTTCTTGTGGTTTCAAGCAGTGACTCGAGAAGAGAGTGGATTATGGATTCAGGTTGCACTTGGCACATGACTCCAAACAAAGACTTGTTTGAGGAATTATGTAATCAAGATGGTGGATCAGTATTGCTGGGAAACAACAAGGCTTGCAAAATTGCAGGTGTTGGATCTGTGAGATTCAAGCTCCACGATGAGTCAATAAGGTTGTTGACTGAAGTCAGGTATGTTCCTAATTTGAAGAGAAATCTGCTTTCTCTTGGTGAATTTTGTTAGAACAAGATTTGTTCTGATCAATATTCTTAGTTTTGATGATAACAAGGATATGAATTTTGTGTGAGATAATGTGGTACTCTAATACATTGCAATTTCCCTTTCAGGAAATATATAAAGAGTATGCACAAATCAGCGCTCAGAAGCTTTGACTCAGAAGGTTCAGCATGCAACATCAGAACATGGTCTGGCAAGACATCAGAAGATGGTCAAGGCAGAATCAGAACATGGGTCTATGGAAGCATTAGAAGAACTTGAGATCAGAAGCAGAAGCACTGAAGTTCTCATGGTATCACGCTCAGAAGCACTTCAAGGTCAAAAGACAAGAAGATGCTATGCACCAAGCTGTTTGACTCTGATGATATTCAAACTTTGTATACACAAACATCAGATCAGAAGAAAGTACAGGTGGCAGGCTACGCTGACTGACAAAAGGAACGTTGGAAGCTATTAAAGGCAACGTCAGTAGACACAGCGTGAACAAGGCTCGAGGTAGTTGACAAAAGCGTGAAACATTAAATGCAATGCTGTACGGAATACGCAAAGCATTAAATGCTCCCAACGGTCATCTTCTCAAGTGCCTATAAATATGAAGTTCTGATGAGAAGCAAGGTTAACAATTCTGAACGAACTTATTCTGAAAAACTTGCTGAAACGCTGTTCAACTCAAAGCTCATAAACTTCATCTTCATCAAAGCTCACTACATTGCTGTTGTAATATATTAGTGAGATTAAGCTTAAACGTTAAGAGAAATATCACTGTTGTGATTATAGATTTTCAGAAGCATTTGTAAAACTCTTAGATTTGATTACATTAATTTGTAAGTAACTAGAGTGATCAAGTGTTGATCAGGATACTCTAGGAAGTCTTAGCTTGTGTCTAAGCAGTTGTATTTAGAGTGATCGCGTGGTGGTCAGGATACTCTAAGAAAGTCTTAGCTTGTGTCTAAGCATTTGTTCCTAGAGTGATCAGGTTGTGATCAGGATACTCTAGAAGACTTAGTCGCGGACTAAGTGGAAAATCATTGTAATCTGTTGCGATTAGTGGATTAAATCCTCAGGTGAGGTAAATCACTCCGTGGGGGTGGACTGGAGTAGTTCAGTTAACAACAAACCAGGATAAAAACAACTGTGCAAATTGTTTTTATCATTCAAGTTTTTAAACTACACTTATTCAAACCCCCCCTTTCTAAGTGTTTTTCTATCCTTCAAATTTGACAAGAAAGGATATGTTTTCCAAGGAGAGAAAAGTATCCTAAGAGTCATGAAGGGGTCGAAGGAAGTCTTGAGAGGTGTGAATAAACAAGGCTTGTATACCCTTGAGGCTGAAGTTGTAAGTGGTTCGACAAATGTTGCATCCACGAAACCTTTGTCGAAGACAGAAATTTGGCACATGAGATTGGGCCATGTCAGTGAAAGGGGTCTGGTTGAATTAGGGAAACAAAATCTGCTTGGTGGAGACAAAGTCGAAAAGCTGAAGTTTTGTGAACCCTGTGTATTTGGAAAATCTTGCAGAGTGAAGTACAACAAAAGCAAACAAAGAACACATGGATCCCTTGATTACATCCATGCTGATCTTTGGGGGCCTGCAATGTGTCCATCACATTCAGGAGCAAGGTATTTTCTATCTATAGTTGATGATTATTCCAGGAAGTTATGGGTATTCATCCAGAAAACTAAGGATGAAGCTTTTAAGAATTTCAAAAGTTGGAAGACTCTGGTAGAAAATAAGACTAGCAGGAAGGTCAAGAGGTTAAGAACCGACAATGGCCTTGAATTTTGCTATGAGGCATTCGACAGTTTTTGTGCGGCCTCTGGTATTGCAAGGCACAAAACTACGGCATGTACTTCACAACAAAATGGTTTGGCTGAAAGGTTTAATTGAACTATTTTGGAGAGAGTCGGATGCATGTTGACTAGTGCTAGATTAAAGAAGGTGTTCTGGGCTGAGGCTGTTACGACAACAACATATCCAATAAACAGATGTCCTTCGACAGCGTTAGATATGAAGACACCTGAAGAAGTTTTTTCGGGACATCCACCAGATCTCGACAAACTGAGAGTATTTGGCTGCGTAGCCTATGCTCACATTAGGCAAGACAAGGTCGAACCTAAAGCTCTGAAATGCATGTTCATGGGATACCCTGAAGGAGTCAAATCTTATAGGCTATGGTGCCTAGAGCCAGGTCACCGGAGGTGTATCACCAGTCGATATGTAGTTTTCAATGAAGCTGAAATGGCTTTTAAGAAAACTGATGATGCTGGTCGAAGTACAGAAACATCTGACGAAGAGTTGTAACAGGTAGAGATTCCTGTTGAGGTGGAGCATGTTGATGCTGAATTGCATATCCCTGATGAAGTCGAAGAAGAAGCAGAAGATGCTGAGAAAGTTGAGGAAACTAAAGATGACCACCTATTGTCGAGAGATAGGTCGAGAAGAGTCATCAAGGCACCTCAGAGACTTGGGTATGCAGATCTTATAGATTATGCCTTAATCTCTGCAAGTGAGGTTCTAGACGAAAAACCTAGAGACTACAAGGAAGTTATGAGGAGTCGAAATAAGACTGAATGGCTGAAGGCCATGGATGATGAGATGAAATCTCTTCATGATAACTACACCTGGGAACTGATCAAGAAACCTGCTGGGGCAAGGTTAGTCATCTGTAAATAGATTTTCAAAGTTAAGGAAGGAATCGAAGGAGTGACGTCGAAAAGATACAAGGCAAGGTTAGTTGCAAGGGGTCTCTGAACAGAGTCCTAATTTATGGTGGAGCCTTGGGTGAAGATAGTAAAGTAGCAATTGAAGGATATGTAACTTTGATTATGCAGGTTGTATGGATTCTAGAAAGTCTATTTCTAGATATGTTTTCACTATGTTTGGCATAACAATTAGTTGGAAAGCAACACTTCAGAAGGTTGTTCTCTATCAACCACTGAAGCAGAGTATATTGCCTTAACTGAAGCTATGAAAGAAGCATTGTGGCTTGAAGGTTTTGCAAAGGAGCTGAAACTTCAAGGTCGAGGTATCACTGTTAAATGTGATAGTCAAAGTGCAATACACCTGTCGAAGAACTCAGCATATCATGAGCGAACTAAGCACATTGATGTGAGACTGCATTTCATCAGAGGAATAATCGAGCATGGAGAAGTCCAAGTGCTGAAGGTTTCGACAGATCACAATGCTGCTGATATGATCACCAAGTCATTGCCGAGTTGCAAGTTTTTCCATTGTATGCAGTTGATAAAGCTGCATGAAGAAAGCTAGTTGTTCCCTTGATGTTGTAGAGTTAGATCCAAGGTGGAGATTTGTGAGATATTGGATCGAACTCTAGTATGGTCGAAGAGTAGCTTCTTCGTTCGACAAGATTAAGCATGAAGTCGAAGGTTGTTCACATGCTTGTGTCGAAGATGCTAGGGTTGTAAGCATGTTAAATTAGGTTTTAGTGTTTAAACCCTAATTTGTTAAGTTAGCTTGTTTATTGAGTTGGCTTGTGTAATGAGCCTTGTGGAAAAAGCCCATTAGTTAGTATGTTAGGTTTTATTATAAATAGCATACTAGTCTCTCATCATTGCTAAGCTGCAAATCCTAATTTAGGGTGAGAGAGGTTATTTATTATTCTTGTAAAGTTGTAATCTTGTTTTAAGAGAAAGTAAAAGAATAGCAGTTATAACCAATTCTTGTGTTCTTCTTATCTTCCCTAATTCCTAATATATTTTGTTCTTGACATCATTTTCACAACAGCAAGCAAAATGATCAAGTAATTTTCGTTTAAGATATATCAAAGTGAAATTCAGTACATTTCTATTTCAGTAATCCAATAACTCATGTCTAACTCATATGCTAATATAAATAACATGCATATATGAGTCGAATGAATTACATTACATCATTTATTAAACTCAACAATGAAACTAACAATGAAAGCTGATTTACTCATGTTTTTTATTGTTTCTTTTGCGATATTTACTATTCAGGTTGAAGGCTGTGGGAGAGGATTAGGTCTCCTCAAACCAGTGCAACCACAATGCACTGATTCTTGTTGCTGCTCGTATATTAATTGTCTTCTCTCCAAAGACACCGCCACCACTCAGCCTGAACCGCCACTGCCATAATGCACCGGTTTTGGTTGTTGCTCGATGCCTCTCTATCTTCTCTCCAAAGACACCCCAACTAGGTTCCCTCTTCCAACACCCTAAATAATATATAATGAAAATAAAGTTGTACTTATATGAATACAATTGTTTTCTGTTGCATTTTTTTATGTATTGTTTGTTTTTCTTTTAATTTGAATTATCTGCGTGTTTGGTATTTTTAATGTATCGTGTGTTTCTCTTTTAATTTGTACTATCTGGGTGTTTGGTATTATATTAACTAGTGGGATACTTATGCGTTCGTACGGGTATGATATGGTATACACATTTTTGTTTTCAAAATGTAAAAAAAATATAAATAGATAAAACTAAATTGTTTTATCAAAATAGTTTATTATTTTTAAAATTAAAAAATTGTAATGAAAATGAAATAAGAATGAAAAAACAGAAAGACAAAATTACTTAACCAAGAAAGTTTGTTATTTTAAATGAAAAATATTTTTTATTTATATTTGGAGCATACATATAGTTTTTCCATTTATACAAATATTTGGATAAATCGTATATTTTTCCGTATGTAAATAATAAATTTTTTTTGACATTATTTATAAAAATATTTATGCAATTATTTAGTTTTATAAAGATCAACTAATAACATAGTATTTGAAAATACTATTTTACTTATATTAAATATTAGTACTATAAGTAAATATGTTTTTCCCATGTTTGTATTCATACATAATTTAAAATATTTTTATGTTTATTTTCTTTAATTATACAAAAAATATAATAACCTTAGGTTCGCACGAATTCTATTATAAGTACTCGTGCGTTCACACGAGTCACACGTTTTAAATAGAAAATAAATATAATAATATGATGACCAAGAGAATAAAATAAAAATATATATAAATTAATAAATCTTGGCCTGTTGGAAATGTACATTTTAGTAGAAAAATAAATGAAATAATTAAGTAGTCATATACTCGTGCGTACGCACGGGTTGCACAATTGTTATAAATACTAGTAAATAAATATAGTATAGTGATGGTTAAGAAAAGTATATTAAATATGTGCAAATTAAGTAGTTTTAGCACGTAGTAAATATATATTTTAGTAGAAAAATAAATAAAATAATTAAGTTGTCATCTACCCGTGCGTTCGTACGGGTTGCACAATGTCCTTATAAATAGTAAATAAATATAGTATAGTATAGTTATGGTTAAAAAATGTATATACAAGATATACAAATTAAGTAGTCTTGGGCCATAAAAATGTATATTTTAGTAGAAAAAATATAAGAACTAATTAAGTAGTAATTCACCCGTGCATCACACAATATTGTTATAAATAGTAAATAAATATAATATAGTGATGAATAAGAAATGTATATAAAATATATACAAATTGAATAGTATCAGCACGTCTGTCATACCCTAATTTTTGACCCCCCTGAGATGACATATCTTCAGGATTTTCATCAGGTCAAAGCAAGTACCCAGAGCAGTCACTTCTTCATTTGGCATTTAATCAAGGATGTTCAAAGACAAGAAAACTCAGGCAAAGGATCAATCAATAGAAGGATTGGTCTCTAACACAATCATAGGACTCAAAAGCTTCACTTTTATATTCACCTATGATTGATTAGACACCCAGTCATCTGAGTACAGGTTTACTCAGGTCACCAGACTAGGGTTTTTGAGCCTATCAAGGACTGAAATCAGGGATCACCTTTGGGAAACCCTAAAAAGCTCCAGGACATCTATTAAAGACTTCAATCATCTTCAAATGATCCATACAATAAGATCCACTGGACATCACACCTCAATTCAAAGCCTACAGTCATCATTTTCATCTGGTCGACAATTAGGGTTTTGGACCTAATTCACCAGGATAGTTGACTTTTAATCAGGGCATGGATCCAAAACTCAAGACATGATTCAATAACCTCTACTACCTCAATATAACCCATTTACATCACTCATTTGAGGAGAAGATTTTAATTCCACACAAAAGTCCAAAATCTCACTTTATTTGGAAAAAGTCAACTGTATGGGATCACCTTTGACTTTTAAGATTTTTAGTCAAACCATGACTTTCAAAGATCAATATCATCAATATATGGATATTAAAGTCATTTGACCAAAGAAATTCAAGAAGAATCATCAAAGAGCGAAAAGTCGGGAATTAGGGTTTTTGAGGGCATTGTGGGAACTCAAAATTTCACCTAAACAACTCAAAAAACTTCCAACATGAAAGTTGTAGATCTTGTAAAATAAAACAAAATCTTACATAGGAACTTTTTTCAAAAGATCAACCATTTAAGAGATTTGGAATTTTCAAGCTTTAGGTTATAAAAACTTAGAAATTTTTCTAAGTGTTTTTAACCTAGTTTTCATCCAACTTTGGGCTCATTTTTCAGAATTTTCCCAAATGATTCTGAAGAAACCCCAAACTAATGATTTGAAGTAGATGTTTAGGGCTTTCAAAATTGTGCTCAACCTTCTCCAAATTCATTTTGTGCTAGGAGTTATGCTTGTTCAAAGTTGGCCTCATGAAGTGAAATTATAGGTCATGCCTCATTTTTGAACTTTGAAATTTTGTGCACATGACCTCACTTATGGATGCTACACGACCCATAACACATCTGAAAACATGCCATACATCCAATTTCATCATTGCATAAGAATTGAGGAAGATTCCCAAAACAAGAACATGTGATTATGTAATGATTACATTTGGGAATTTATGGCAAATTGATGAATCACCCAAGGAATCTTCTCACCAACCAATTAGAGCTCATTTCTGTCTCAGAATTGTCCCCTAAGATCAAGCAAAATCGAGGGCTAGGGGATTGATCAAATGGAATCAAAATTCTCATCATTGCATAAGAGATATTTGCAAACTTCCTTCATGGCCAAGAAAACCAAATCAACCTCACTAAGCAAGCTCACTCCTCTGCAACTATACTGAACCATTTGCCTATAAATAGGAGAGCATACCTCAGTAGAAAATCACACCAAAGCAACAAAATTTGGGCATGCAAGGATTTTATCAATTACAACATCTCAGGAGCGCCCAAAATTCGGGCATTCTTTGATATTTAAGTCTCTTTCACGCAGGAGAGATCGAGATATCAATCTCTCTCCCTCCAGATAAAAGAAACTTAAATAGGGGCATCTGTCATACCCTAATTTTTGACCCCCCCTGAGATGACATATCTTCAGGATTTTCATCAGGTCAAAATTAGTGCCCAAAGCAGTCACTTCTTCATCTGGCATTTAATCAAGGATGTTCAAAGACAAGAAAACTCAGGCAAAGGATCAATCAGTAGAAGAATTAGTCTCTAACATAATCATAGGACTCAAGAGCTTCATTTTCTCACCTATGATTGATTTAGACACCCAGTCCTCTGAATACAGATTTACTCAGGTCACCAGACTAGGGTTTTTGAGCCTATCAAGGACTAAAATCAGGGATCACCTTTGGGAAACTCTAAAAAGCCCCAGGAGATCATTCAAAGACATCAATCATCTTCAAATATCTCATATAACAAGATCCACTGGACATTACACCTCAATTCAAAGTCTACAGTCATCATTTTCATCTGGTCGACAATTAGGGTTTTTGACCTAATTCACCAAGATAGTTGACTTTTAATCAGAGGCATGGATCCAAAACTCAAGACATGATTCAAGAACTTTTACCACCTCAATATAACCCATTTACATCACTCATTTGAGGAGAAGATCTTGATTCTACACAAAAGTCCCAAATCTCACTTTATTTGGAAAAAGTCAACTGTATGGGATCACCTTTGACTTTTAAGATTTTTGGTCAAACCATGACTTTCAAGGATCAATATCATCAATATATGGATATTAAAGTCATTTGACCAAAGAAATTCAAGAAGAATCTTCAAGGAGCAAAAAGTCGGGAATTAGGGTTTTTGAGGGCAGTATGGGAACTCAAAATTTCACCTACACAACTCAAAAAACTTCCAACATGAAAGTTGTAGATCTTGCAAAATAAAACAACATCTTACAATGGAACTTTTTTCAAAAGATCAATCATTTAAGAGTTTTGGAAATTTTGAAGTTTTAGGTCATAAACACTTAGAAAATTTTCTAGTGTTTTAACCTAGTTTTCTTCCAACTTTGGCCCCATTTTTCACAAATTTTCCAAAGGATTCTGAAGAAACTCCAAACTAATGATTTGAAGTAGATGTTTAGGGCTTTCCAAATTGTGTTCAACCTTCTCCAAATTCATTTTGAGCTAGGAGTTATGCTTGTTCAAAGTTGGCCTCATGAAGTGAAATTATAGGTGTCGCGGGCGAAAAATCGTTTTGGTTCCTCTTTTTTGTGGGATGAGACACCTGATGCCTTCTTTGGGCTCGAGTGCTCAAAAAATGATTTTTCTTTTGTTCCGACCAAACTTTTTATTATTTCCAAAGGAGGAAAAGGAAAAAAGCTGCAATAACCTAAAAGTGGGGGGAGAGATCTTGGGTAAGAGGGTTGGTTATACGAAGGGAAGGTATTAGCACCCAACGTATCTATAGTACTCTATAGGTTTCTTTGCTTTGTTTTTCATTCCATGTTACGGTGGAGGTTCTGTTGTGAAATAGGTGGGACCTAAGGTGTTTGTTTGATTATGCTCGCAAAGATCATCGCGATCCTCTGCATACATATCCCTTAGAGGGAATCAGAGCATCTGTAGCTCGGGTCTACAGGTGCTAAGGTTTGAATGGTTTTTTTTTGTTTTGTTTTGCTCGCCAAGGATCGACCTTGTGCCTACGTATTCTCAAAGGGATGTTGAGAAAGTCAGAGCAATCGTAGTTCCCACTTATGCTAGTGGAAGCAAAGGATAAGAGACAAATGTCATCTAAATGTTCGATGTATCTAATCTATATCATCACATACATCTGTTTGTTTTTGTTTGAAAATCTTTTCATTATAAGCCCTGGGCCATGCCACTTATGGCGCTTAGAATGATAAAGATGTTTTTGTTGTTTAACCAGCCTTGTGGCAAAAACTTTCAATGAAGTCAGCCTTGTGACAAAAAGTTTTGATTAATCAGCCAGCCTTGTGGCAAAAGTTTCAATGAAGTCAGCCTTGTGACAAAAACTTTGATTAATCAGCCAGTACGGTGGCAAAACGGTTTGATTGATTAGCCAGCCTTGTGGCAAAAAAGGTTTGATTGATTAGCCAGCCTTGTGGCAAAAAAGTTTGATTGATTAGCCAGCCTTGTGGCAAAAAAGTTTGATTGATTGATTGTTTGTGATGATATAGAAGAGATACTCCTATCATAGAGATGATAAATGTCTAATCTCCTAGGGTATTTGATTTGGATATTGGGGATGCTTATAAGAAGCCCGTGGGTCCTTGTACGAAGCCCAAGAGGAGGCTATCCGAGGGTCCTTGCATTGTAAGCCCAAGAGGAGGCTGTGGGAGGGACAATCCAGGGTCCTTGCATTGTAAGCCCAAGAGGAGGCTATGGGAGGGTCACTCGTTTGTACAAAGCCCAAGGGGAGGCATGGTATAGTTGGTTTGAGCTCTTAGAGCGATTTCACCGGGAAACCATACTCTATGTCCTAACCTAAACTAGTGGAGATTCTTTGCACGAAGCCCAATAGGAGGCTATGGGGAACCTAGTGTTGTACTAAGTTGAACAAGCACACATATCACACATATGAACAAACATGAACAAGTATGAACAAACATGAACAGGTATGAACAATTATATATATGACAAAGTGTGTGTATATAATGGAGTTTATGAAGGAAATATACCTGTAAGCATGATCCATTTGTGTACACGGGGCTCGGGACTTATACTCGAGGAGAGGTCCACTTGAGTTTATTCAAAGCTATGTAAACAGGTATTTACAAAAGGGCTTGGGACTTATACCTACATGGAGGCCCATGGTTCTTTATGAAACATGGTTGATTGTTTTATTTACAGACGCGTCGTTTGGAAAAGCTGTTTGAAAGTTTGTTTTGAAAGAGTTTTCTGTACAAAGAAAAACTGTACAAAGGCAAAGGTCTGTACAAAGGGGCTTGGGACTTATACCTACATGGAGGCCCATGGTATATTTTTGGGAAGATTTAAAGAAACCTTCAGTTTTGGTTTGTTATTCAAAGTTTAAAAAACGCATTGATTGAGATATGTACAAAAGGCGTACAATGAAATACCTAATTTCATGTACGGGAACGGGTATGTACAAAAGGGGCTTGGGACTTATACCTACATGGAGGCCCATGGTATTGAAAAGTTTTGTTTCTTTGAAGTTTTGTTGTTTTGAAAACGATTTGAAAATTATTTGAAAGAGGTTTTGTTTTTGAAGAAGTTTTATTGTTAAAAAAAACTGTACAAAAGAAAAAGAAATGGGACTTACACTCTCTAATATTCGAGAGGCCCCACTTCGTTTTGAAAATCGATTGATTAATCAAAAAGGATTTAAAAAAAGAAGTGGTTTATCGTTTTGAAAAAGAATCGTGATCGCTCGTCTTAAAACGATTTTAATTTGAAAGAAAACAAACTTAATTAAGTTAAAACAAGTTTTAATACTCAATTAAGACCTAAATGATTAGGGTCTGATCACAAAAAATATTTACAAGTGATTAGGTTAAAAATTAAATGAAAAACAATATTTAAAGTATTTAAAAATACTTAAAAATGTATCATTTTAAACCTAATTAAAAACATATTAAATAAATCTTTTTTTGTGATTTTTTTTTGATATTCTTAAAATATATGTGTTAAATAAAGAGTGTACAAAAAATGAATGAAAAATGAATTAATTTGATGTGTTAATTAATTAATTGAAGTTGTAAAAGAAAATGAAAGAAAATAGTGTTAAAAAAGAGGGTTTGGTCTCACAAGGGTTTGAACCCACGACCTGGAGGTTACCAACCAAAACACTTGCCAACTGAGCTGCGCGCGCAGCTTGTAAGTAACACGCTTCCATTTAATTATATTTTAAAACGAACCATTTGAATTTCTGAACAAAAAATGGCGCCAAGAACACATCCCTAACTTGATTTTGAATTTTCTGAAAACTGAGTTGTTTTGATCAATCAAAGGGTCTATCTCACTCGGTTTTTCACGAGGAACATGATGGTGCCCTCATAATTCATTTATTTTCACTCTAAGGGGGTCAATTTTCGCATGAACATGAAGAACCCTAAAACTGAATTTGATCGTGAAATCGTGTATGATGGATGAATTGTGAAATTGATTGAGGGTTATTGATCAGTGATAGTGCAGAAACAAGATAGCAACTCAATTTTTCATTTATGATGCATGTATGTATGAGTTTGAAGTTCATATTACTTACCTTCAAAAACGGTCAATCTGGAAATTGATTTCTGCAAAAGAGAAGTTCCAGTTGTTGTTTGATGATCTGAATAGCTTCAGTGGACCTTATGGAACATGTTTGAATGCTTGGAATGGATTGAATTCACCTGAGTATATCCATGGAACCCGATCTGCAATTGCTTTGAAGTGAGGATCGAATTTGATGATGGAGGTGTTTCAGGTCATGGATGATGATTGGTATAGCTCATATATGATATATGGAATGTGTTTGGATGATTAACTTGGACAGATATGGGCTAGTGTGAATTTTGGCATGATAAGGCTCTCTTTATGCAAACATGGTGGTTGAAGAGTGATTCTGAGATTTAGGTGTATTTGGGGTGTGTGGATGGATCAAACACATCACATTTGATGTTTATGAGATGTTAGAACCCTCACTTTGGCCAGAACTTCAAAGGTTTAGAGGTTGAGAATTTTACCTCTTTGAAACTTAAGAAACTTGCATTCTAAGAAAGAAGAGAGAAAACCTATAATTGTGAGGTTTTGGTGTGAATTGAAGAGTGATTTGAACCTCTATTTATAGGCCAAGGATTCTGAACTCCAAGCTTTGCAAGTTGATCAAAGAATGGTGATTTGGCTTAAGAGATAAAAAGGAATCTTTTACATTTAATGCAAAATGGTTAAAGTGACCAAACCATGGTTAAAACTCAAGCTTCTTATCCCTTTCCTATCTGATCTTAAACCAGAAAATATCTTCTAATTATTGCATTGGTGTGTCATCACTTGCATTATTTGGTAAGATAGTGCATAACTTAGTGAAAATGGCATGAAATTCTAAGTGAAAAGCTCACTAATGTCAAAATTCAAAACCATGGCTACACTCCATATTTTTTCATGCTCTTGGACATTTTGGAAAGCTCATGTTACATACTTCAAAACCCTAGTTGAAAGTTTCTTCAAGACCTTTAAGGAAGTGGGTGAAAAAGATCCATGAACTTTGAAGAAAATGAAGTTTTAAGTGAAATTTTCAAAAGGTACCAACTTTGAAGCTCCATATCTCTTAAATGGTTGATCTTATGGAAAAAAATTATATGTGTCAAAGTTGTTTATTGGATCAAAATCTACAACTTTCATGTTGGAAGTTTTTTTCAGTTTGTAGGTGAAATTTTGAGAAATTCCCTTCCAAAGTTTAGAAAAAACCATGAAAAACACTTAGAAAAATTTTCTAAGTATGAAAGTCAAACTTTTGACTTTTTGATTCTTGATTGATTTTCTTGATTTTTCTTGATCAAATGACTTCATATATCATATATTGATGATTCAAAACTTCAAAAGTCATGGTTGACCAAAATTCCCCAAAAGTCAATGGTGATCTTGTACAGTTGACTTTTTCAGACGAATCGCGTTTCTGGAGATTTCAAATGAAACAGGCTATCCTCACCAAATGAATGGTATGAATGGATCACATTGAAGTATTAGAGGATATTGAGCCATGGTTTGAGTTGTGGCACCATGTTCTGATTAAAAAGTCAGTTGTTCAGATGAATTAGGTCAAAAACCCTAATTGTCGACCTGATGAAATTGATGACTGTGGATCTTGAATTGAGATGTAATTTCCATTGGATATTGTCATAGGGATTATTTGAAGATGATTGAGGTCTTTGATTGACTCCCTGGGGATTTTTAGGGTTTCCCAAATGTGATCCCTGGTTTCAGTCCCTGATAGTTCAAAAACCCTAATTCTGATGACTTGAAATTTCACTGTTGATCAATCCTTGTGTAGGAGATGTATTGAGCCAATGGATGAGGTCAAAATGATGTACTTGGGGTCTTGAGGTCATGTCACAAGGCATTGTGTCAAATTCTGAGTAAAAGTCAAGAGTATGTTGTCTTCAGTCAAAACCCTAATTCAGTCAATTCAGAGCCTTTGAGCTTATTGAAATGAATCTCTGAGGACCAAATGTTGATTGTTGATGAAGATGATTCATTTGAGATGAAGGGAGAACAAAACCCTAATTGATTGTTACTTGTACTGATGAGTGATTTCTTGATTAAACCCTGCTGAGCACAAGTAGCAAACACAAGCTATGCAATTTGTTAGAGATGCAAATGATGCATATGCTATGATATGAGGTGGTATCTTAGGTCAAAAATTGGGGTATGACAGATGCCCCTATTTAAGTTTCTTCAACCTGAGACATGAAGATTGAAAATCTTCGTTTTGATAGGGTGGAAGAGACTTAAATATCAGAAGACGCAAATTTTGGACCTAAGATACCAAAATTGCGAATGATGCAAGGATATCTTTACCGAGGGAATATCAAGAACTGACTCCGCTGGGGAAAAGAGATCGAGAAGGATGTCTCAATCCATTTTAGGAAGAGAATCCATTTTTTCGGGAAAGCAAGTGTATGCTTCACCGGGGAATGATAGCTTTGTAAGAAAAGCTTACCTATCGACATTATCGACTATCAGCATGGGGATAGACTTGTTTAATAATGCGAAGGTGAAAGATATGAAACTGTATTTCCGACTATCAGCATTGTGATAGACTTGTCAAGGTAAATACATTTCAAAGGTTCGGTTAATATTACCGACTATCAGCATGGCGATAGACATGTTAAATAATATAACCAGAACAAAAGGGTTACCGACTACCAGCCTCGTGATAGTGGTTCTGAAGACATGATCAACTATCAGCCAAGTGATAAAATGATTCTGGAGACTTAGCTAGGGAAATTACTAGTTATTCAGCCTTGTGAACAGTAATTAGGCCCTGATTGTCAAATGGTCTTCATGATTGATTTCTTTAAGAGGAAAAAGCTTTTGAAAGAGACATAAGCTGCTCAGATGACGAGGCTATTGCTTATTGTCTATTTTTTCACGACTCTGTTTGAGGAATCGGAATTTGAATTTTTGGTAAAGACAAGGCTCTATCCATGAATGAACTTGGAAAGAAACAGTCAAACAAGACTTTGTACCCATGAGGAATGAACTCAACTGGGGATTTTCTCCTTCGTTTTGAGAGGAGAAACTAAAGCAACCTTCTTCCACGAGGAATGATCTCAGTGGGGAACTGGAGAAAGAAAGGATGTTATTTCTGCTTATGGGTGACAACCTACTTGGAGAGATGACACGCCCATACTTGTTTCTTTTCTTTCTTTTCTTTTTCTTCTTTTTTTTACTTTTTTTGGGATAGATATATCCTGAACAAGTGATTTTTAGGCAGACATTTGAAAAATGCAATGATGCATAAATGATGCAAATATGTATGAATGATGAATGTCATGAATGTCGCATGCATTCTAACAATACTGACAGACAAAGAAGTATACTGGAGAGGGACCGACGTCGCAATACAACCAGATACTTGGCAAATGTTCTTCAACACGGTGTAGATAACACAGGTGATGAATGATGCTGCGTGCTTTAGACTTCTCTGGGGAAGATAAGCATTTTTTCTTACTGAGATGGAAGAACCTCTTCACTGGAGATGGAAGATCTTCGTCACTGGGGATAAAAGACCTTCTTCACTGGGGATAGAAGAGCTTCTTCACTGGGGATAGAAGAGCTTCTTTACCTCGAGGGATAATTGCTTCAGGAATTCTTTTCTGGGACCAGAATACCGTTATCTCAACAATTTTCAGGGAGAATCCTTTTGTTCATCTTACGGAGACAACTGCTGATGATCCTTCCGTTGTTCACAACTCAAAGGAAAGTTTCGCTTTTATTTTGAAAAAGAAAAGTGAAGTAAATTCATTTAAAACTTATTTTTTTTTCTTTTTTTTTTGTTTCAAAAGTGAATAACACAATTAAAGCGTCATTTTGAAACTGAAAGAAATTAAAGATTGCAAACAAATGGGCACAAGGCTCAAATTTATTTAATAGGATGGTAATCAGCTAAAGGCGTGATTCCATAGAGTATTTACAAAAGTTGGAAATGGTAATTATGCGGAAAAGGCTACATTGAAAGCAATAACCACTATTCCCTTACAACTTTGAGTTACAACTGTGCTTGTCGCTTCAGATTGGCGATGATTTGATTGAAGATCCTTTGATGAGAAAGACTCCTCAGGTGACGAAGTATGGACTGATGCAGTTACTTTGTCATGAATCCCTATTTTTTGCCTAGATTGCCCTTTCAGGTTTTCAATCTACCAGGATGAATTTTTTCTGTTTATTGTCTCTAATTTTTGCCTGGACCGCCCTTTCAGGTTTTCAGTCCACCGAGACGCTCATTTTTGCCTAAGTCGCCCTTTGCGGGTTTTCGACTTACCGAGCTGTTCTTTTGTATTTTTTAGACAAAGTATTTCTTGACTGCATCAGCATTCACAGGATGCGGGAGTTCATCACCATCCATGGTTGCAAGAGTCATGGCGCCGCCAGAAAATGTTCTTTTGACAACATACGGGCCTTCGTAATTAGGAGACCATTTGCCCCTGGAATCTGGTTGAAAAGACAAGATCTTTTTAAGCACGAGGTCGCCTTCTTGAAATTCACGAGGTCGAACCTTTTTGTTGAAGGCTTGTTTCATCCTTGCTTGGTATAACTGTCCATGGCATAGAGCAGTCATACGTTTTTCTTCGATTAAGTTCAACTGATCGTATCTGCTTTGACACCATTCAGCCTCTGATAGCTTAGTCTCCATGAGGACTCTCATTGATGGGATTTCAACTTCTACGGGGAGCACAGCTTCCATGCCGTATACTAGAGAAAAGGGAGTTGCCCCTGTTGAAGTACGCACTGAAGTACGGTACCCATGTAAAGCAAATGGCAGCATTTCATGCCAGTCTTTGTAAGTGACGACCATTTTCTGGACGATCTTCTTTATGTTCTTGTTGGCAGCTTCGACGGCGCCATTCATTTTTGGTCTGTAAGGAGAAGAGTTGTGATGCTCAATCTTGAATTCCTCACATAGTTCTTTCATCATCTTGTTGTTTAAGTTTGAACCATTGTCAGTAATGATCTTGCTGGGAATACCATATCGGCAAATAATGTTGTTCTTGATGAACCTCACAACCACTTGTCTTGTAACATTGGCGTAAGATGCTGCTTCGACCCATTTGGTGAAGTAATCAATTGCTACCAAGATGAAACGATGACCGTTTGAAGCTTTCGGTTCGATCATTCCAATCATGTCGATACCCCACATGGAAAAAGGCCATGGAGATGAGAGAACGTTGAGTAGAGTCGGTGGCACATGGATCTTATCTGCGTAGATCTGGCACTTGTGACATCTCTTCACGTGTTTACAACAATCAGATTCCATTGTCAACCAATAGTATCCTGCTCTTAAGATCTTTTTGGACATTGCATGCCCATTTGAATGAGTTCCAAAGGACCCTTCATGCACTTCATGCATTAACATGTCTGCTTCGTGTCTGTCCACGCATCTGAGCAAAACCATGTCGAAGTTTCTTCTGTATAGCACATCTCCGTTCAGGAAGAAACTGCCAGAAAGCCTCCTTAGAGTTTTCTTATCTTTGTTTGATGCCCCAAATGGGTACTCTTGAGTTTGAAGGAAGCGTTTGATGTCGTGGAACCACGGTTTATCATCGATGACTGCTTCAGTTGCAAATACATAGGCGGGCCTTTCAAGGCGCGTGATTCTGACTTTAGGCACATCATTCCAGTGACTGACTTTGAACATGGAAGATAGAGTAGCCAAGGCGTCTGCCATTCGATTCTGATCTCGAGGTATATGATGCAATTCAACCTTGTTGAAGAAAGTCAATAGACGTCTTGCATAATCTCTGTAAGGAATCAAACCAGGGTGGTAAGTTTCCCACTTGTCTTTGATTTGGTTGATCACAAGGGCTGAATCTCCATATATGTCCAGGATCTTGATCCTTAAGTCAATGGCTTCTTCGAGACCCATAATACAAGCTTCATATTCTGCGATGTTGTTGGTGCAATCAAATAGCAGTCTGGCAGAGAACGGGATATGAGTACCCTTGGGAGTGATGATGATTGCCCCAATTCCATTGCCAAAAGCGTTTACTGCTCCATCAAAAATTAGGCCCCATCTTGATCCAGGCTCAGGACCTTCTTCAGGTAATGGTTCATCACAATCTTTCATCTTCAAGTACAAGACATCTTCGTCAGGAAAGTCAAACTTGAGAGATTGATATTCATTGATTGGTTGATGCGCCAAATGATCGGCGAGAATGCTTCCTTTGACCGCTTTTTGAGCACGGTACTCGATGTCATATTCAGATAACAACATTTGCCATCGGGCAAACCTTCCTGTTAAGGCAGGCTTTTCAAAGACATACTTGATCGGATCCATTTTGGAGATTAACCAAGTAGTATTGTTGATCATGTATTGGCGGAGACGTTTTGAAGCCCAAGCCAAAGCACAACATGTTTTTTTGAGCATGGAGTAACGAGACTCACATTCTGTGAATTTCTTACTCAAGTAATAGATGGCATGCTCCTTCTTACCGGTTTCATCTTGTTGTCCAAGCATACAACCCATGGATTCTTCTAACACGGTAAGGTACATGATTAGTGGTCTTCCTTCAACTGGAGGAATCAATATTGGTGGTTCTAACAGGTATTCCTTGATACTGTCAAACGCTTTCTGGCAATCTTCAGTCCATACAACCCCTTGATCTTTGCGGAGAAGCTTGAAAATTGGCCCACAAGTAGCAGTCATTTGAGAGATAAATCTGGAGATGTAGTTCAATCGTCCGAGAAATCCTCTTACTTGCTTTTCAGTTTTCGGTGCAGGCATCTCTTGAATAGCTCTGACTTTGTCGGGATCTACTTCAATACCTCTTTGGCTGACAATGAAACCCAAGAGTTTTCCAGATCTAACCCCAAAAGTACATTTGTTAGGGTTCAAGCGAAGCTGATATTTCCTTAGTCATTGAAACAACTTCAGAAGGTATTCAATATGTTCTTCTTCTGTGCTGGACTTGGCTATCATGTCGTCCACATAAACTTCAATTTCTTTATGCATCATGTCATGAAAGAGAGTAGTCATTGCTCTTTGGTAAGTTGCGCCTGCATTCTTTAATCCAAACGGCATCACTTTGTAGCAAAAGGTACCCCATGGGGTGATGAAAGATGTCTTCTCCATGTCTTCAGGAGCCATCTTGATCTGATTATAACCGGAGAACCCGTCCATGAAGGAAAAGACGTTGAACTTAGCGGTGTTATCAACCAGCATGTCAATATGTGGTAATGGAAAGTCATCTTTTGGACTGGCTTTGTTCAAGTCACGGTAGTCAACACACATTCGGACTTTGCCATCTTTCTTTGGAACTGGCACTATGTTGGCCAACCATTGAGGATACTCAGAGGTGACAAGAAAACCTGCGTCGAGTTGCTTTTGAACTTCCACTTTGATCTTGTTAGCCATATCAGGGTGAGTCCTTCGCAATTTCTGCTTAACTGGCGGACATTCTGGCTTCAATGGTAAGTAATGCTGAACAATATTGGTATCCAACCCAGGCATGTCTTGGTAGGACCAGGCAAACACGTCAACATATTCTTTGAGAAGGTCTGTCAACTTACTCTTGATATCAGCATCAAGCAGCGATCCAATGGTCACTTCTTTTTTGTCTTCTTCAGAACCCAAGTTGATCTTTTCTAAAGGCTCTTTGTGAGGCAGAATGGCTCTTTCCTCGTGCTTAAGTAATCGAGAGATCTCGTCCGGGATCACCTCTTCTTCCTCTTCTTCGGCTTCGAACACAGGAAACTCAAAGTTGGGAGAGGGCATAGGGTTATTGCATTCAATGGGTTTATCAATATGAAATCTGCACATGTGATTTATTTCTATTTCAGAAAATTTATGAATGCAAGAGTGTATGCAGATTTTTTTTGAAAAAGTTTTTTTTATTATTTTTTTTATTTTGGTTTTTTAGGATTACCATTTCCAGAAAAAAGCAAAAATAAAACACATAATGTAGGGAATTCAAAATGACACTTTATTTATGATTCATTTTTGAAACAAAGCCCTAAACACAAACTCATTTATCTTGGGCAGGACAAAGAGGGAAACTTTTAAAACAAAGCCCTATACACAAAGTTATTTGGGCGGAACATTTAAAAGCAAAGCCCTATAAAACATCTCTCTGCTTTGGGCAAGGCAGGAGGTCAAAATAACAGCGAGGTGATTACTTTGAGCGGCGAACAACATTCGGAACGTCAACAGCTTTCCAGTAGCAACGAACTCCTCTGTGTATTATGTATTCAGGAAAATTCTCCTCAGAATTATCTTCAGTATTGACATTGACCGCTGGTCGAGCAGGATTTGAAGGTCCTGGTTTGTCAACCTGGTTCTTTGTAGAGCTGAAACGGTCTTCTTCTACTTCTTGAAGAGCATAAGATGAGTCACAGTCTTCAGAATTTTCAGGATGTATTTCCCAGTCTTCAGGATGAAGAGACTCATTGTCAGCAACACTTTCCGAGTCAGTTGCGGGACCATCTTCCCCTTCATCTTCAAAAATGGCATTTATGTGATAATAACCATCTTCAGGATTGTTAATCTTGGTAGATGCGTTGAAATTGAAATCTTCGGTAATTTCAGGCTGCTGAGAAAATTGACAGGGCTGATAAACCTCTTCTGGTTGACTATCATATTCAAAGGAATCTCCCCATCCAGTTGGTTGGATATCCTCAATCGCAATCTTGTAACTTTCAGGTGCAGTATATTTCACCATATAATCAAATTTGCCACTTGGTTGTCCCAAGGTGTCCCAGATTTCTGCAGGAACAGGCTCAGTTTCTTTGCCTTTGGATTTCTCTGAAGGAGGATATGGTTCTTCCTGAGATATGTATCCCGAGTCATTGAGATAACATTTCCATTCTTCTTCAGGATCAGGTAGACCTTCTTCGATACATTCTTCGATAAGGACATTAACCTCTTGAGGAATCGGGTTAAGGAATCCTCCACTAATGAATGTTTCTTTGATCGGACGAAGGGTTTCATCCTTCTTGGTGCAGTTTGAGAATGTCGGTGAACATCCGAGTCCTGCTCTAGTTTCATTCTTGGTAGGGATCACAACTTGCCCCCAGCCAGTGGTAGTTCCATCTTTCACTACTTTTACCGCCTCTTTGTAAGAAGAGATCGATGCTTTCTTCTTGGAAGATTCGTCTTCTAAAGAGAGACCTTGGAACTGAGTTCCTTCCACATCATCGGCACCAATGAAAGAGAAATTGGATAAATGGCTCACCATCAAGGCTTGTTCCCCACTTATTGTTACCAATTTTCCATTTGTTACAAATTTAAACTTTTGGTGGAGCGTAGAAGTTACTGCCCCCGCTTCATGGATCCATGGTCGTCCTAACAGGCAGCTATAAGCAGCTTGAATGTCCATGACCTGGAAGGTGATTTGAAATGTATGTGGACCAATTGTCATGGGAAGATTGACTTCGCCGATAACAGATTTTCGCGATCCATCAAATGCTTTGACAACTACACCACTGAATTTCATAGGCATTCCTTGGTAAGACAGGCGAGCAAGAGTCGTCTTTGGCATAACATTCAAGGAAGATCCTGAAGGATAGAAAAACACTTAGAAAGGGGGGGTTTGAATAAGTGTAGCTTTAAAAACTTGACCGATAAAAATAAATTGCACAGTTATTTTTATCCTGGTTCGTTGTTAACTAAACTACTCCAGTCCACCCCCGCAGAGATGATTTACCTCAACTGAGGATTTAATCCACTAATCGCACGGATTACAATGGTTCTCCACTTAGTCAGCAACTAAGTCTTCCAGAGTCTTCTGATCACACACTGATCACTCCAGGAACAACTGCTTAGATACCCTCTAAGACTTTCTAGAGTATTCTGATCCACACGATCACTCTAGTTACAACCTGCTTAGATAACCTCTAAGACTTCCTAGAGTATTCTGATCCACACGATCACTCTAGTTCCTTACAACTTAATGTAATCAATTCTAAGAGTATTACAATTGCTTCTTAAAAGCTATAATCACAAACTGTGATATTTCTCTTAACGTTTAAGCTTAATCTCACTAATATATTACAACAGCAATGTAGTGAGCTTTGATGAAGATGAAGATTCTGAGCTTTGAGTAGAACAGTGTTTCACCAAGTTAATATGAGTTGTTTTGTTCAGAATCGTTAACCTTGCTTCTCATCAGAACTTCATATTTATAGGCGTTGGAGAAGATGACCGTTGAGTGCATTTAATGCTTTGCGTGTTTCGTACAGCATCGCATTTAATGTTATACGCTTTTGTCAACTACCTCGAGCCTTGTTCACGCTGTGTCTACTGACGTTGCCTTTAATAGCTTCTAACGTTCCTTTTGTCAGTCAGCGTAGCCTGCCACTTGTACTTCCTTCTGATCTGATGTTTGTGAATACAACGTTTGAATATCATCAGAGTCAAACAGCTTGGTGCAAAGCATCTTCTGATCTTCTGACCTTGAAGTGCTTCTGTGCGTGTGTCATACCCCAAAATTTGCCCATACTACTTCTCTCCTATTCAAATTCAAACCAAAACACAAAGCTTCAAGACACGCTCTCCTAAGCAAAGATCAGAGAATTAAGGTTTGGGAAAGTCAGTGAATCAATGGCTCCAAGGCATCCCATATGGCTCAAAGTATATCAAATTACCTCCATGACAAATTTCAGGTCTCAATTTAGAATATTGATCGCTCAATTGTTCAGAAAGTCAATTGAACTTTGACCAACCATAACTCTCTCATACAAATTGAATGAGTTATGACTTGTTAAAGTTGACCAACTTTGAGGAAACGCGCATAAAGTCAATATTGAGCAAAAAAGGATTTTCTTCTAAATGGGCCTATCTTTTATGTTAGGAATTTGCTTCTAACATGGTCCATGACCAATATACTCATCCATGCATTTTTCTTTTATATATTTATTTCATTTATTTTTGATTTTTATCCATTAAAAATCAAACTTAATTAAATAAATAATGAAGATATTCAAAGGATTTTTTAAAAGATTATTTTTCCAATAAAATCATAGATTAATGATAAAAAGCCATATATTTGATTGGTTGAGATGTTGACCAAATTAAAGTCAATAATTATATTCGATTGGTTGAGATTTTGAAGGGGCATCTAAAACCGTGAAAAATCATGGAAGATAAAATTGGACCAATTTGGAAAAATTGCATAACCAATTTCAATCAAATTCTAATCAAATCTCAATCAATGGAAGGATATGATTTCTCTCCAAATTTGTTGACCTAAAGCATCCCTATAAATGCACATTCATATTCAGAAGCTAGGGGTTGGGGTTTTTTACGAGGTCTTGCAGCCAGAAAGTAACAAAAGAAAAAACTCAAAAATTCAAAGAAAAAGTGGGATTCGGACTCAGTGGTGCAGCCATCTTCAAGGAGATTTGAAGATTAAGTCGCATTCTGAAGGCATCAAGGAAGCTGTTACGATCAATCTCGAGTCCTAAGGCGCAGAGAATCATCACAATCAAGCCACAGTTTGCCTTTCTTTTTTAATCTTCGATTTCGGTTATATAAGTATCATAGACATGTTTTGACTATGCATTCTTGCCCGTGAGAACCTATATACCATGTCTGGATTTTTCGATTTGAGTTTAAGCGCAGGAACACTCATCCGCCATTGTTAGGTCGTGAAGGTCCAAAATTAGGGCTTTACGTTGGGGTTGAAATTAGACCGAAACAGGGCCATCATCGTGTTCGCGAGGTCGAAACGAGTTGATCTATGGTCTCACTTCAAATTTCCATTACGTATTGCGTTAGCCATGTTTGATAAAGGCTACAGCCACATTTGAGAACCGTAGGTAAAAGCCTTTGGGTTTTGCAGAATGCTGAAGAACAGGGACGAAGCCAGGGGCGCGCAGTTCTTTTTTTAAGTTTTCTTAACTTATTTCATATTATATTGTTTCCGATTCATAATAATGTCAATTAGTGAAACTTGGACGAATGGTAAGATGCGCCTATTGTTCACTCTTTGAACAGGGGTTCGATCCCCAGAGGCGTTATTTTTCTTTGTTTTTTGACTAACCCTTTGCAACAACAAGTTTGCAAATCCAACGCAGTAGATCTCAACGCCCCTATGGTGTGGCCTCATACGATGACCCTCGGATCAACATCAAGGAGGATCAAACGTCCCTGGGAGCGTGGATTCACCATGGTCCTTCACAGGCAGCTCACACTGGATCCACAGCTGAGTTTCCCAATTTCTTTTGTTTTTTTATTTAGTTAAATACTATTCTCTTATTATTTATTTATTGATTTTAATTCTTTTTAAACATTCTTTTTAATTCAAACTTTTTCCTAAAAAACTTCCTTTTTATTGTTTATAAAGAAAAGACTTTTATTTATTTATTTTGTAAGTAAATTAAATTGATAATAATGATTTTTAGTTGATTTAAATAATTGAGTTAATTTATTGGTTTAATTGTTTAATTAATTATAAATATTCTTATTAATTGATTAAAAATTAGGATTAGATATTTAATCGAAACTCTATTTTTACTGGTTTAGTGAATTAGGTTGGAGACCAATAATTAATTAATTCATCTGTACTTTACGAAGATCATGCCATACACTAAATACTTCTGTTTTCTATGTCTTTTCAGGGTTACCAACATGGTTCACTCCGACAACGCGCCCGATCAAGACTCGAAGCTAAGTACCCTCGCCTATTTGATCATTGTTTTTTATCTTTATTTATCTACTCCTTATTTTTTAGGGTTACCCCCGCCCGCCTTTGAATTAGTCATACACTCACCCAATTTTGTTATTTATTTGCCTTTTCAGCTTTATCAATTGCCAAAGCTACGTCATTGGTAACCCTAAACCTCATTTTATTTTATGCCTTTTATTATTATTACTTGTGTCAAACCCCATTGGGGATCCGCTGGTTTCATTGTCCCCTTCCCCTTTATTGCTTTATATTATTGCGTGGTTAGTAATCTTAGGGAGTGCAAGCCTTAAACTGAATTAGAATAACTAATTAAAAGATAAATATCTGAACATAACCACGTGATTGTTGCACACACGCACCCTTTTGGGGTAACCTCTCTGTTGCCTTGTTGCCTGTTGCCTGTTGCCTTCGTGTTTTTTTGCAGAATAAGCCATGTCCCTCGAATACGAGGATACCTCAGCCATGCTGCCTCGAATACTAAAGGTCATACGACCCTAAATGATGCTTCCTTCGATACACAAAAATGACCTCGACCCTCGGAAGTTGCCTACGGAAAAAGGCTGAGGTATCTTCTGGTTGCCTAACAAAAATGGCTTATTCTGATCTTTGCCTTAGACTACCTGCCCCTCTATGGCATGGGACAGTCTTATGGCAAAGGATGCTTCGATGACCCTTCAACCTCCAAACAAAAGGCTTCCTGCCCTCTTATGGCAAGGATAGACCCTTTCATTCTGAAAGGCTAAATAGAGACCTATCATCTGAGTTTAAGGTAATTGCCCTTAATTGCCTTGCAATGCTCAAACTTTCATTATATTCTTTCTCATAATTTTTCAAAAGGGCAACGCTCATTTACGAGCTAAAGTCCCTATCTCTTTCATCTACATTTTCTAAACAAACGAGCAAGCAAAGCAATTAAGAGCCCATGGAAAACCATGGATGCAAAGGGTGCCTTACACCTTCCCTTTGCATAAATTACCCCCCGAACTCAGATTTTCTTTAAAAGGTTTTTTTTCTGTTTCTTTTTGCCTTTCTGAATTTGTTTGGATAAAATAAAAGTCGGTGGCGACTCTTGCTTAACCGCGACATTTCGATCGATAAAAAGTCAGTTCACCGTATTACAGAACTGGCGACTCTGCTGGGGATTTTTCGATAAAAGAGGGGTTACCTTAAAAGTTTAGGAATCATTTAAATGTTTTCTATTTGTTTGCTTTGCTTGTTTTATTTTTCAGGTTTGTCTTGGGAAAACTGAAGGACGAATCCTATTCCCGGATTCAAGAACACTTAAGTTTAGGAGCGGCATAGTCATGGAGACCCCCCTTGTGCATGCTTGGGGTTGGTCAAAATGAAGTTCGCACTTGAGTTAGGCCTCCACTGGTTATTGTGTACCTCTTTTGCATGAGAGAGGTTTACGCATGTATCTTTAGGTGCGTCGGAGCTCAGGGACTTTTAGTCACCTTTAACCCATCTTAAACTTTTAGGAACGTAGTGGGAGGGCTATTCTTGGTGCATGCCAAGTTATGGTCGCTACCCGATACTACAGCTCAGATAGGTTTCTTCCTAAAGTATCATTGCGTGGTATGCATTTACCATGTTCGAGGGTGCTTTAGAGGGGGCTGACAATTCTGAGTCACTTGGTAGAACCCGTTGCTGAAATCTCCTTATCCATAGAAATGCCCTTGGGAAGGACACCTAATCAGACTCCATGCAAGCCTTAAGCCAAAAATTGTGTGACTTGCGTGACTTGTTTTTGCCACTAACTTTCGTTTCCTCGCAGGTTTTGTTGAAAGGACTTGTTTGTCCTTAATATCTCACACTATACTTAATGAACTTCATTCGCATAACATCATGACATCATGACATCATAAGCATAACATGATTTAACTAACTCTTTCAAGGATCTTAGGAATTTAGGGCGCGCAATTTCAGGTGCTCTTATCAAGGACTGATTTCCTAATCAATGGGCAAGAGGATTTATTTTCCTCTGGCCACACACCTTCCAATTCAAAGACTCAGTACCTAGCAAGGGGAAAGAGGATTTACTTTCCTCAGGCCATGTATCTTCAAATACAGAAGTATCCCGAATCAGAGGCGATGACCCACTCGATATGGTGAGCTCGATTTCTCAAGGAAGGACGCTCTTCAGATGAAGCTGTGAATGATTAAATTTCTAATGTTGCTAACTAGATTCCTAAAGATCCTTGAAAATATGGCATTTGCATTCATAACATTGCATAACAGGTTTTTGATAATAGATCTCATCCTGCCTCGCTGTTTATTTCAGCATCATGAATCTTGAACAATCTGTTAAGGATCTCCAAGCTCAAAACACCGAGTTCCAAGCCTTGATTCTGAATTTGTCCAAGGGGCAAGAAGAGCTGAAAACCATGTTGACTAAAAAGAAGAAGAAGAAGGGTAAGAAGACTAAGGTGAAAAAGCTTAGACCGATCTTGCAACTCAGGGATGCTGAAACCTCTGAAGACAGTGACGAAGATGAGCAAGATGATGATGCTAGTATCAAAACTGAGGCAAAAAGCAACCATGATTCTGCCAAACCATCTGAAGAAGAAGAGGACTATCACCATGAGGACGAACATCTTGATGACAAATACAAGCTGCTTGAAGAACGTATGAAAGCCGTAGAAATTCAGAAGATACCTGGACTGGATTTTGAAGAACTAGGACTCGTTCCTGGAGTCATTATTCCTCCAAAATTCAAGACTCCCGGCTTTGCTAAATATGATGGGATTTCTTGTCCCAAGTTGCACTTGAGATCGTATGTAAGGAAGATTCAACCTCATACTACTGATAAGAAACTCTGGATCCATTTCTTTCAAGAGAGCTTATCTGGAACTCAACTAGAATGGTATTATCAGCTGGAGGGTACCAATATCCGTACCTGGGAAGATTTGGTTGTTGCTTTCTATAAGCAATATCAATATAATTCTGACCTTGCACCGACTCGCATGCAACTGCAAAGCATGTCTATGGGACCCAAGGAAAGTTTCAAGGAGTATGCTCAAAAATGGAGAGATCTAGCTGGAAGAGTCAAACCTTCCTTGGCTGACAGAGAGATGGTAGATATGTTCATGAATACACTGACTGGCCCTTTCTATAGTCATTTGCTGGGAAGTTCATCATCTGGATTCACTGAGCTTATACTGACTGGAGAACGTGTTGAGAGTGGTATCCGAAGCGGAAAAATTCAGGTGGCTACTTCTTCCGGTACTTTAAAAAAGTCATACAATGGGAGGAATGAATCTGACACTGTTGGGGCAATTTTGGTCTCTAATCAAGCATCGATACAACAACAAAACAACCAACGTAAACAAAGCGCATCCAAAAGACAATTCACAAAGATCAACATGTCTTTGACTCAAGCGCTGCAACACTTGTTGAAAGCAGAGCTACTTATACAGATAGCTCCTCATCCAAATCCCAACACTTCCTCCCCTCGTTATAATCCCAACGCGAGGTGTGCATATCACTCCAATAGTCCTGGACATGACACTGACAACTGCTGGACATTGAAGAATAAGATCCAAGACATGATCGATGCCGGGGAAATCAAGTTCGATCCTCCTACAACTCCTAACGTGATCACTGCTCCCATGCCTAATCACAACAAGAGTGCTAATACTGTGGATGGCTAGAAGGATGGACTTTAAGATCATTAGTTTTACTTTCAGTTGCAATTTCTTTTTTGTTTGTTTAAACATTCGACTTATGATAGACATTATCTGTTTTAATAATCATCATCAGTGCATTGCATATGTTTGTCTTGAGTAATTTATTTCGCTATCACTCATTTTAAATTATGTCGTTACTCTGCATATGTTTTGTGATACTCAACTCTTGCTAAGCTGTAAGCCTTTTAAGGGAGGATGACGAAAACGATATTGCAACCTCATATAGTATGCTTTTGAACAGACTATGCTGACGATGTACAGGCATTGTTTCAATTCCTAAACAGTGGAGATATAAGGATGTTAATCCCTCGTTAACCCCTTTGAGCCTAAGAAGTAGAAATTTTCTTTCTTGTACTAATTAAAACCCTTGATCATAACCTGGGGCAGGGTAGTTCTCAGTTAATTTGGCTGTGCATTCTATTTTAAGAGAATCATTCAGTACACCTTTCAACAAAGGTTTCAATCATAAACGTTCAACCATACACATCAAAGAAGTGTTGGAGATGTCAATCAAAAGACAATGATGGTTCATCAATCATTAAGCAACACAGTCAATATCTCTCAAAAGGAAAAAATGAAAAAACATATACACCAAGAAAAGCCTGCTAAGTCAAAAATCAAAAAGGTGACTTAGGCAAAAATCAAAGCATCCCGCTGACTGTAATCTAAAAAGAAAAAAACAGTTCAGGCAAAAGTTAGGGATATCAAAAAGATGAAAAAAGAGAGAAGTCAATAAATTCTTGAACAACTCAAAGTTGTGACTACCAAAAGGAAGAAGTGACTGCCATCTCAAAAGTTCTCTTTGTTTGCGAACCATCAACATTATCAAAGGCGCAAATCCAAAAGTCTCTTAGAACCTGAATGCATAAGTCAAACCAACTGAGCTTAGGAATGAAGAACATCACGAAGAAGGGGATGGGTATAAATAAACTTTGAGCCTTTATCTTTTGTTTCTTAAAACCGTGAACCAAGCCACGTTACAACCCTTGAAAGTCCTAACTGAAGCATGGTTAGTTCGAAAGCATACTGTCACCAAAAAGGTATCCCGACTCCTTAAGGTTTACTAAAATGCTGAGTGGATATTTCGCTTCTACAAAAAATAGCATGTTTTACAAATATCACACTTTTACATCTCTTGTTTTAATGTTTTTTTAAAACTCAAGACAAACGTATGCATTGCATCTCATGAATTCATTATTAAACATATTCTGCTACATAATTTCAAAAGTTAGCATCAGAAAAAACTTGCACAGGGTACAACTAATGACTGAAAGTTATCCCGACAAACAAAATCACTCCAAGAAGCCATGTCTCTTACGTATACAAGGGGCATGACATGTTTTGCCCAATCAATCTGGGGCAATCAAGTCAAGATTCCGAGAATCTCTCATGGATGCTCGAACAATCAGGGGCATACATCCAAGTATATCTAAAGCTACCCCACAATCAACATGGGACATTGTCTTGAGCCTATGAGCGCTGGGAGCATATCACCCATAGTGTACCTTTCATAAAGTCCTCGCGAGGCGAATCTTATCAAAGTTCCTGCTAACTGGGGCAAATCTATGCAAGTCCAGTTTGACATCTTCGATCAACACTCATTGGCACGTTCTAATCAACACAGGTCCAGGAATGACAAGTGCTATAATACTGGGGGCAACTCTCAAGACACCCATGTCCCCCCACAGAGTCGGGTTCACAAGATCATATCCCCACAGAGCAATCACTAAGAAGATGTCTTCCAACAACAAAGGCATGGCTCCCCAACATAGTTCACACCTCTACTTTCCCTTTACCCAATCAGGGTACATCAAGTTATTGATCATCCCCAAGCAGAAGTTATAAATCCCCAGCTGAGCATCTCTCAAGACGAAATCAAGCATCAAAATCACAGAGACCTGGAGATTTATTCTCTCGAATAAGACAACATAAATCATATTCGCATACCACATGACACAAACATACATCGCATACATCACTGCATAACAAATCCATAACATATGAAGTTTCTCATTTATTTTGAGATACTCATCACATAAACGCATGCATCATGACATAAGAAAACTAACCCCTACTTTTCAGGATACTACTATCTCTATTTGCAAGAGTTAAGTCGACACCTTTGACGGTTCCTTAACAATCTATTTCCAAGTATTAAGTCGACACCTTTGACGGTTCCTTAATATATCAAGAGTTAAGTCGACGCCTTTGACGGTTCCTTAACAACACATTTCAGATATAAGTCGATACCTTTGACGGTTCCTTATACAACCTATCTACATATCTGAGTCGATACCTTTGACGGTGCCTCAATGATATGCTTCAGAGTTAAGTCGATACCTTTGACGGTTCCTTAACAACCCACATCAAGAGTTAAGTCGACACCTTTGACGGTTCCTTAATGACACACTTCAGATATAAGTCGACACCTTTGACGGTTCCTTATACAATCTACCTGCATATCTGAGTCGATACCTTTGACGGTGCCTCAATGATATGTTTCAAATTTAAGTCGATACCTTTGACGGTTCCTTAAATAACCCAACACAGATTTGACTCGATACCTTTGACGGTTCCTCAACATTCAAAAAAAAAAAAGACAACAAAAGCAGAAATTTAGCAACAATCCATACTCCAACAACTACCAGATGGCATCTACAAGCCCATCTCCGACGAAAGTCCCTACTTCAAATAGGGCAAATTTCTTGGTATTCTAGTGTTCAATCACCTTCTACCTTCAGATACCGACTGGCATACTAACCATTCTACATCTTCAGGTTTAAGAAAATTGAACAGGGGCAGCTGTCATACCCCAAAATTTGCCCATACTACTTCTCTCCTATTCAAATTCAAACCAAAACACAAAGCTTCAAGACACGCTCTCCTAAGCAAAGATCAGAGAATTAAGGTTTGGGAAAGTCAGTGAATCAATGGCTCCAAGGCATCCCATATGGCTCAAAGTATATCAAATTACCTCCATGACAAATTTCAGGTCTCAATTTAGAATATTGATCGCTCAATTGTTCAGAAAGTCAATTGAACTTTGACCAACCATAACTCTCTCATACAAATTGAATGAGTTATGACTTGTTAAAGTTGACCAACTTTGAGGAAACGCGCATAAAGTCAATATTGAGCAAAAAAGGATTTTCTTCTAAATGGGCCTATCTTTTATGTTAGGAATTTGCTTCTAACATGGTCCATGACCAATATACTCATCCATGCATTTTTCTTTTATATATTTATTTCATTTATTTTTGATTTTTATCCATTAAAAATCAAACTTAATTAAATAAATAATGAAGATATTCAAAGGATTTTTTAAAAGATTATTTTTCCAATAAAATCATAGATTAATGATAAAAAGCCATATATTTGATTGGTTGAGATGTTGACCAAATTAAAGTCAATAATTATATTTGATTGGTTGAGATTTTGAAGGGGCATCTAAAAACGTGAAAAATCATGGAAGATAAAATTGGACCAATTTGGAAAAATTGCATAACCAATTTCAATCAAATTCTAATCAAATCTCAATCAATGGAAGGATATGATTTCTCTCCAAATTTGTTGACCTAAAGCATCCCTATAAATGCACATTCATATTCAGAAGCTAGGGGTTGGGGTTTTTTACGAGGTCTTGCAGCCAGAAAGTAACAAAAGAAAAAACTCAAAAATTCAAAGAAAAAGTGGGATTCGGACTCAGTGGTGCAGCCATCTTCAAGGAGATTTGAAGATCAAGTCGCATTCTGAAGGCATCAAGGAAGCTGTTACGATCAATCTCGAGTCCTAAGGCGCAGAGAATCATCACAATCAAGCCACGGTTTGCCTTTCGTTTTTAATCTTCGATTTCGGTTATATAAGTATCATAGACATGTTTTGACTATGCATTCTTGCCCGTGAGAACCTATATACCATGTCTGGATTTTTCGATTTGAGTTTAAGCGCAGGAACACTCATCCGCCATTGTTAGGTCGTGAAGGTCCAAAATTAGGGCTTTACGTTGGGGTTGAAATTAGACCGAAACAGGGCCATCATCGTGTTCGCGAGGTCGAAACGAGTTGATCTATGGTCTCACTTCGAATTTCCATTACGTATTGCGTTAGCCATGTTTGATAAAGGCTACAGCCACATTTGAGAACCGTAGGTAAAAGCCTTTGGGTTTTGCAGAATGCTGAAGAACAGGGACGAAGCCAGGGGCGCGCAGTTCTTTTTTTAAGTTTTCTTAACTTATTTCATATTATATTGTTTCCGATTCATAATAATGTCAATTAGTGAAACTTGGACGAATGGTAAGATGCGCCTATTGTTCACTCTTTGAACAGGGGTTCGATCCCCAGAGGCGTTATTTTTCTTTGTTTTTTGACTAACCCTTTGCAACAACAAGTTTGCAAATCCAACGCAGTAGATCTCAACGCCCCTATGGTGTGGCCTCATACGATGACCCTCGGATCAGCATCAAGGAGGATCAAACGTCCCTGGGAGCGTGGATTCACCATGGTCCTTCACAGGCAGCTCACACTGGATCCACAGCTGAGTTTCCCAATTTCTTTTGTTTTTTTATTTAGTTAAATACTATTCTCTTATTATTTATTTATTGATTTTAATTCTTTTTAAACATTCTTTTTAATTCAAACTTTTTCCTAAAAAACTTCCTTTTTATTGTTTATAAAGAAAAGACTTTTATTTATTTATTTTGTAAGTATATTAAATTGATAATAATGATTTTTAGTTGATTTAAATAATTGACTTAATTTATTGGTTTAATTGTTTAATTAATTATAAATATTCTTATTAATTGATTAAAAATTAGGATTAGATATTTAATCGAAACTCTATTTTTACTGGTTTAGTGAATTAGGTTGGAGACCAATAATTAATTAATTCATCTGTACTTTACGAAGATCATGCCATACACTAAATACTTCTGTTTTCTATGTCTTTTCAGGGTTACCAACATGGTTCACTCCGACAACGCGCCCGATCAAGACTCGAAGCTAAGTACCCTCGCCTATTTGATCATTGTTTTTTATCTTTATTTATCTACTCTTTATTTTTTAGGGTTACCCCCGCCCGCCTTTGAATTAGTCATACACTCACCCAATTTTGTTATTTATTTGCCTTTTCAGCTTTATCAATTGCCAAAGCTACGTCATTGGTAACCCTAAACCTCATTTTATTTTATGCCTTTTATTATTATTACTTGTGTCAAACCCCATTGGGGATCCGCTGGTTTCATTGTCCCCTTCCCCTTTATTGCTTTATATTATTGCGTGGTTAGTAATCTTAGGGAGTGCAAGCCTTAAACTGAATTAGAATAACTAATTAAAAGATAAATATCTGAACATAACCACGTGATTGTTGCACACACGCACCCTTTTGGGGTAACCTCTCTGTTGCCTTGTTGCCTGTTGCCTGTTGCCTTCGTGTTTTTTTGCAGAATAAGCCATGTCCCTCGAATACGAGGATACCTCAGCCATGCTGCCTCGAATACTAAAGGTCATACGACCCTAAATGATGCTTCCTTCGATACACAAAAATGACCTCGACCCTCGGAAGTTGCCTACGGAAAAAGGCTGAGGTATCTTCTGGTTGCCTAACAAAAATGGCTTATTCTGATCTTTGCCTTAGACTACCTGCCCCTCTATGGCATGGGACAGTCTTATGGCAAAGGATGCTTCGATGACCCTTCAACCTCCAAACGAAAGGCTTCCTGCCCTCTTATGGCAAGGATAGACCCTTTCATTCTGAAAGGCTAAATAGAGACCTATCATCTGAGTTTAAGGTAATTGCCCTTAATTGCCTTGCAATGCTCAAACTTTCATTATATTCTTTCTCATAATTTTTCAAAAGGGCAACACTCATTTACGAGCTAAAGTCCCTATCTCTTTCATCTACATTTTCTAAACAAACGAGCAAGCAAAGCAATTAAGAGCTCATGGAAAACCATGGATGCAAAGGGTGCCTTACACCTTCCCTTTGCATAAATTACCCCCCGAACTCAGATTTTCTTTAAAAGGTTTTTTTTCTGTTTCTTTTTGCCTTTCTGAATTTGTTTGGATAAAATAAAAGTCGGTGGTGACTCTTGCTTAACCGCGACATTTCGATCGATAAAAAGTCAGTTCACCGTATTACAGCGTGATACCATCAGAACTTCAGTGCTTCTGATCTCATGTTCTTCTGATGCTTCCATAGACCCATGTTCTGATTCTGCTTCGACCATCTTCTGATGTCTTGCCAGACCATGTTCTGATGTTGCATGCTGAACCCTTTGAGACAAAGCTTCTGAGCGCTGAATTATGCATACTCTTTATATATTTCCTGAAAAGGAAATTGCATTGGATTAGAGTACCATATTATCTTAAGCAAAATTCATATTATTGTTATCATCAAAACTAAGATAATTGATCAGAACAAATCTTGTTCTAACAATCTCCCCCTTTTTGATGATGACAAAAACATATATAAATGATATGAGTTTGCGATCAGAAAGAGCAGACGGCAAAAGACAAATTACACAGCTATAGCATAAGCATGTGAATATGTCTCCCCCTGAGATTAACAATCTCCCCCTGAGATAAATAATCTCCCCCTGAAATAAATACTCGAAGAACTTTAATAAAAGACTTCCCTGATTATTTCGGTAGAGACGATCACATAAGCTTCTGTCTTCAGAGAATTCATAGCTTCTGACTTCTGCTTCCGTTGGACAGCTTCAGAACTTGAATTTCTTTAGATCCCTAGAACACTCACAGCTTCTGATTCCTGCTTCCATCTAGGACAGCTTCAGAACTTGAATTTCTTTGATCTTCAGAACATTCACAGCTTCTGATTCCTGCTTCCATCTAGGACAGCTTCAGAACTTGAGTTTTCTGGATCTTTAGAACATTCACAGCTTCTGATTTCTGCTTCCCTCGGATAGCTTCAGAGCTTTGAATTTCTACCAACATCACTTCATGCTAGATTTGTATCAGAACATTGTTGAATGTACCAGAGCATCATCAGAGCATCTCTACATCCTGAAATGTTACAGAACAAAAACTAAACGACAAAAGTCAGCATGAACGAGTCAGAACATAAAATGTATATTAGAACACATGATATGTATCAGAGCCATATAGGCTAAAATAATGTATCAGAGCAAATAGAATTTTGTCAGAACAAATAGACAAATTTTGGATCAAATTCTATTATCAGTGCTTCTGATTATTCTACTTTCTTGCTTCTGATTCTGAAGCTTGACAGCACTCAGCTTGCTTCAGTTTCCATAAGCTTATTCTTTTTACAGAATAACACTTCTTATGGTTTTGCTTCTTGTGTTTGCTTTGAAGATTCTCTTCACTTCTTTATACCTGCAAAACACTTAAACCATGTAGAACTTGCAGTTCTTGTTAGTAAATGTGTGGGAGCTTTACCCAGCAACTGATAGATTAATCAAATCATTTATCATTTATCTTCTCCCCCTTTTTGTCATATCATCAAAAAAACAGAAAAGATTCAGAGACAAACAAAAAGAAACACACGGAGGAAGAAGATGATTTCATTGAAGTTCAAACATCAGGTACAGAAGTACATGAAGATAAGTAAGATCAGATGCACAAAAACAGATGCAATGAAAAGAAAGAAACAACACAGACTCAATCTAAGATGGCCCTAGCCTTGACAGGATCTTGGCCAGCATCTCTTGAACCTCATTGTTGTGTCCATCTTGCCTCACCATGAAAGCTCTAAACTCAGCATTGAGTGAGCTTTGCTCATCCTGTCTCTTCTGAATTTCTTCCAGAGTCCTTGCAAGACGAGAAGATTCATCAGAAGAAGCTTCACCGCTTTCAACCACAGGAATAGCAACTTGATCTGTAGCTTCCATGGATAGATCATTTGTAGGGATTTCCTCAACAGGATCTGATTCAGCAACATGATCTTCAACATCTGCTTCTTGCATAGAAGCATCTCCATAGTCTGCAGCAGGAATTTCCGAGTCTCCATTCTCAAGTGCCTGAAGAATGGCAGCTAGATTCCTGGGAGCAGAAGGACCTTCAACTTCTGGTGGGTCAACAACTTCTGGAATGACCAAGCTTGGGTCTTTCTCAGAAGGGTTTTCCCTCAGATAGTTAAAGAGAGTCTTGAAGTCTCCGAGCAGAACAGGATAATCAGGAATAAAGATAACAATATCCCTGCATGGATTTGCTTCCATTTCAGCAGCCAGTCTTAATTGTTCCATCTCATCCAAGAAGGGCTTCTCTTCCAACAGATGTCTTCCTTTGAGACTAGCAAACCAGAAGTCTTCATAATTCCTCAGAATTCCACGAGGCCGTGGGGCAGCAGCTACACAGGCTTCCTGAAGTTCTAAAAACAGAGCATCTGATTCTCTGCGAAAGATCCTCCAGAAGTTCCGCATAGCAACATCATTCAATCCAGAACTTTCAGCAATTCTGAGAGTATCAAAGATACTTCTGAGATTCCTCTTTATTTTTTCAAAAACTACACCAATAGGGTATACAGGGCGGAATTTTATTTGGGTTTTTGAAAAGGCAGGGTTGGAAGTGAAGTACGGATGAGGTTCTCTATCCAACCTATAAGAAGATTCTGCTTCAGTATCAGAATCTAACACTACCACTTCAGCTTCAGGACGAGGCTTGGGAGTGTAGTTGCAATCACGGAGCAGCTGCTCATGTGATGCAGAGGTTGGAAGAGGAGAATCACAAAGGTTGTTTCGAGAGGTGGAGGGAGTATGTTCAAAGGTGGCATTGGGAGAAGGTTGAGATGGAAAGAGAGTTTGAAGGGGTGGTATATCCAGAACAGGATTGATGGTAGGTGGAGAGGAAGGAATGGTTATAGGAGAAGATGGAGGTGTAAGAACATGGACAAAAACAGGTGATTCTGATGTGGCTTTTTCTGGTTCAGGTGTAGGGACAACCTCTATTGGTGCAACTTCTGAACGAACAGCAGGAGCAGAATCAGGTTCAGAAATGCATATACCTTTGGAACCTCTCAGAAAAGCTTTGGCCACATCCTCAGTCTTCTTTTGCTTCTTACTCTTCGGCTCTTCAATAATCTTTGCTTTGCCGCTAGAGATTTCTTTCCTTCTGACATATGCCAGAACTTCTGATTGATTCTCAGCCTCTTGAGAGACATTTTCTTCATCAGACTCTTGAAGAATCATCTTCCTTTTTCTTGTTTTCTTCTTCTCAACAACTTCAACAATCTCAGCATTGTTATTTGACTTCTTCTTCTTTTTCTCAGCTTCCTTCTTTTTCTTCTCAAAATCAGCAGAAACAGCCTTAACAACCTTTGCAATGACTTCTTCTGGGACCACTTCTTTCTTGGTGGTAGCAGCAGGATGATCAAACTTTCTTTTGGTCCTTTCTTCCTTCTTGCGATTCACTATAATTGGAGCACCTTTCTCTTGATCTTTAAGACTTTTATCCTCTTTTTGTGACTTCAGATACCTAGTTCTGACTTCTGGTACCTCACTATTGAAGAAGGTTTTGAATTCAGCTAGAACTGGTTCTCTTCTGATTCTTGTTCCAGCAAGAGGTTGAGGAGTCTTAATGATAGCCTTAATCACTTTCATCCTCTTTAAAGTGAAGGCATTCAGACAGGCCCCAGTTGTGACAGCAAGGTCTTTGATAACACCTTCAGACTCCAGGTTCTCAACAATCTTGGAATGAACCAGAAGATTTGAGATAATTCTACCAAACGGAATGATGGTACAACTTTTTTCTCGGAAGGCATTTCTGGACTCCTTTACAGCATTCCACATATGGTTGAAGATAATTTAGATAGCATCAACCTTCTTCTTAGTGGCAATGCAGTACAGAATGTATTTTTGCTCATTGTTGATGAAGTCAGAAGCATGTGTCCCTTTCCTGTGATAGAAACACCCAAGAAGAATTTTGGTCCAGATTTTGTAGAGATCTCTCAAATCCTTGACATTCTTTGTTTCATTTATGTCTGGGTAGAGAGTAGATAAAACATCTTCCCAATTTTCCCTTTTATCGATTTCAAAAGCTCCTTCAGCGTTTCTCAGATCAAACATCACCCTTAAGATGTTCTCAGTCACTACCACAAACTTTCCATGGACGAAAGACAATATGGATTTTGGAGCGACAACTGCATGTACCCAGAATTCCTTGACAAGATCTGGGTAGACTGGTCCACAGAACTCAGCAAACAAAGAAGTCCATCCTTGAAAAATTATATCTTCTTTGAGATGAAAATCATGTTCTTCAATATTATCAAAATCAACCATAAGTTCACATAGAACTTCTAATTTGTCCTTGGGAATAGAGCATGCAACAACAGGAGTAAGTTGCAAAATTTCTTCTTGGAGATGGTGAGGAACAGATGTATCAACATTTTGGGATGAGAAGGCAGCCATGGATTCAAAATGAACAAAAGACGAACAAGAAAAGAAAACTGGGTTTTCGATTAGGGTTTTAGAAAACGGCTAAGAACTTTTCAAACGAGAGAATGCAAGAAGAAAGAGAGACAAGGGAGCAAAAAAGATATATGATATGATTTGAAAAGAATATAAGGAGACGAATATAAAATAGAGAACGAAAAAGAATAAATAAACAAAATGAATAGTTTCAGAATCAAAAGAAATCATTTTCATTAAATGACGAGTGACGTGAGGAGAGAGATCGTGGTAAAAGAAATGATTTAAAGCAGTTACCTAGGTCGGCGTCTTTTCAACTGCACGCTTTGTACACATCATACAGACACGTGTGTATCATCAGAGAGTAGCAGACGACTGTAAATAGAATATACTTTACGCGTACAGATTTTGATTGCTGCTTCTGAGTTGATCAAATTTCTCTTCTAGAAATACTCCTTCTGAAGTATGCTGATGTAAATCTGAATGATCTTCTGATCCATTACTTCTGATATACACAGCTTCTGGAGATTCACTTCTTTGTTCTGCAGCTTCTGATAAGACAAAACTGTATCTGCAGAAATTCTTAAGCTGCTTTGTTTCATCAGAAACAAGTTTATCATCAAACCAGATATTTATTGATTCGTCCACAATCAATGTTTCAATATTGTATATTCTGTAGCATTTAGAGCATTCAGAATAATCAAGAACGAAACACCATTGCTTTAGAAACAAACAAAACAGATGGTTCCAAGACTAATAAACTTTCTTTTCTGATCTCCTACGAACATAGTTTCTTCAACAGATTTAAGTACCAGAACTTGGAAGACAGTCCTTCTTCCCTTCAAGTGTTGAGACCAACTTGAGTCCAGATGACATGACATGTTGACTTTTATCTTCTTTGTCGCCAAGAGACTCTGCAAAAGAAATAGTCTTTTTCTTTGGTACCCACATCTTCTTGGGTCCTTTCTTGTTAGTTCTCCTCAAGTTCTGATTGAACTTGGGTTTAACATTGTAAGCAGAAGGAGAAACAGCATGATAATTCTTAATATGAGTTTCATGATATTTCCTAGGTTGTGTCACATGCCTTTTGGTGTGTGTTATGTGAAAACTTTGAGCATGTGAAGTGTGCCTAATATCATGTGAGTGGCCATACTTGAACTGATCATACAATGGCTTGTATGTGATTTTCATCTTATCAACAGGTTCAAGTTTGTATGGGGTTTCACCCTCAAAACCAATGCCGACTCTTTTGTTTCCAGACACAGCATATATCATAGAAGCTAGCTGACTTCTGCCAATACTTCTAGATAAGAACTTCCTGAAACTTAAATCATATTCTTTCAGAATATGGTTTAGACTAGGAGTGGATTTTTCTGAATCAGAAGGAGATCCAACATTATTGGATAATTTTAAAAGTTTTTCTTTTAATTCAGAATTCTCCAACTCAAGCTTCTTTGTTTCAAATTCAAATAGCTTTTTCAGCTTTTTGTATTTGAGACTAATCTGAGACTTGAATTCCAGAAGTTCTGTTAGACTGGAAACTAACTCATCTCTAGTAAGTTCAGAAAATACCTCTTCAGAATCTGATTCTGATGTAGATTCTGATCCGTCATCTTCTGTTGCCATCAGCGCACAGTTAGCCTGCTCATCTTCAGAGTCTGAATCATCTTCTGACTCATCCCACGTTGCCATAAGACCTTTCTTCTTATGAAACTTCTTCTTGGGATTTTCCTTCAGAAGTTTTGGACATTCATTCTTGAAGTGTCCAGGCTCATTGCATTCATAGCACATGACCTTCTTCTTGTCAAATCTTCTGTCATCAGAAGATTCTCCACGTTCAAATTTCTTTGAACTTCTGACGCCTCTGAACTTCCTTTGCTTGTTCTTCCAGAGTTGATTTAGCCTTCTGGAGATCAAGGACAGTTCATCTTCTTCTTCGGATTCTGATTCTTCAGGATCTTCTTCTCTAGCCTGAAAAGCGTTAGTGCATTTCTTGATATTGGATTTTAATGCAATAGACTTACCTTTCTTTTGAGGCTCGTTTGCATCCAGTTCAATTTCATGACTCCTCAGGGCACTGATCAGCTCTTCCAAAGAGACTTCATTTAGATTCTTCGCAATCTTAAATGCAGTCACCATAGGACCCCATCTTCTGGGTAAGCTTCTGATGATCTTCTTTACGTGATCAGCCTTGGTGTAGCCTTTATCCAGAACTCTCAATCCAGCAGTAAGAGTTTGAAATCTTGAAAACATCTTTTCAATGTCTTCATCATCCTCCATCTTGAAGGCTTCATATTTCTGGATTAGAGCAAGAGCTTTAGTCTCCTTGACTTGAGCATTTCCTTCATGAGTCATTTTCAAGGACTCATATATGTCATAGGCCGTTTCCCTGTTAGATATCTTCTCATACTCAGCATGAGAGATAGCATTCAGCAAAACAGTTCTGCATTTATGATGATTCCTGAAAAGCTTCTTCTGATCATCGCTCATTTCTTGCCTTGTCAGCTTTACGCCACTGGCATTTACCGGATGTTTGTAACCATCCATCAGAAGATCCCATAGATCACCATCTAGACCAAGAAAGTAACTTTCCAGTTTATCTTTCCAGTATTCAAAGTTTTCACCATCAAATACCGGCGGTCTAGTATAACCATTGTTGCCGTTGTGTTGCTCAGCAGAGCCAGATGTAGATGTAGACTTTGCAGTTTCATCAGCCATCTTTTACTGAAGCGTTTTTCTCTTCCTGAATCTTTTCTAAACACGGTTAAGTGCTTGCACCTTAGAACCGACGCTCTGATACTAATTGAAGGATAGAAAAACACTTAGAAAGGGGGGGTTTGAATAAGTGTAGCTTTAAAAACTTGACCGATAAAAATAAATTGCACAGTTATTTTTATCCTGGTTCGTTGTTAACTAAACTACTCCAGTCCACCCCCGCAGAGATGATTTACCTCAACTGAGGATTTAATCCACTAATCGCACGGATTACAATGGTTCTCCACTTAGTCAGCAACTAAGTCTTCCAGAGTCTTCTGATCACACACTGATCACTCCAGGAACAACTGCTTAGATACCCTCTAAGACTTTCTAGAGTATTCTGATCCACACAATCACTCTAGTTACAACCTGCTTAGATAACCTCTAAGACTTCCTAGAGTATTCTGATCCACACGATCACTCTAGTTCCTTACAACTTAATGTAATCAATTCTAAGAGTATTACAATTGCTTCTTAAAAGCTATAATCACAAACTGTGATATTTCTCTTAACGTTTAAGCTTAATCTCACTAATATATTACAACAGCAATGTAGTGAGCTTTGATGAAGATGAAGATTCTGAGCTTTGAGTAGAACAGTGTTTCAGCAAGTTAATATGAGTTGTTTTGTTCAGAATCGTTAACCTTGCTTCTCATCAGAATCGTTAATGCTTTGCGTGTTCCGTACAGCATCGCATTTAATGTTATACGCTTTTGTCAACTACCTCGAGCCTTGTTCACGCTGTGTCTACTGACGTTGCCTTTAATAGCTTCTAACGTTCCTTTTGTCAGTCAGCGTAGCCTGCCACTTGTACTTCCTTCTGATCTGATGTTTGTGAATACAACGTTTGAATATCATCAGAGTCAAACAGCTTGGTGCAAAGCATCTTCTGATCTTCTGACCTTGAAGTGCTTCTGTGCGTGATACCATCAGAACTTCAGTGCTTCTGATCTCATGTTCTTCTGATGCTTCCATAGACCCATGTTCTGATTCTGCTTCGACCATCTTCTGATGTCTTGCCAGACCATGTTCTGATGTTGCATGCTGAACCCTTTGAGACAAAGCTTCTGAGCGCTGAATTATGCATACTCTTTATATATTTCCTGAAAAGGAAATTGAATTGGATTAGAGTACCATATTATCTTAAGCAAAATTCATATTATTGTTATCATCAAAACTAAGATAATTGATCAGAACAAATCTTGTTCTAACAGATCCGGTGTCTACCAACGCATTGGACAAAGAGTCTGACTGACAGTTCATAGAAATGTGCAAAGCAAGATTGTGATTTTTACCCTCCTCGGGGAGTTCTTCATCACAGAAGCTTAAATTGTTGCATGCTGTTATGTTAGCTATTATCCCATCAAAGTGGTCAACAGTCACATCATGATCTACAAAAGCTTGATCCAAAACTCTCATCAGGGCTTCCCTGTGGGCTTCTGAATTCAACAGCAATGAAAGTATTGAGATTTTTGAAGGAGTCTGCATAAGCTGATCCACAATCTTGTATTCACTTCTTTTTATAAGCCTCAAAATTTCATCAAAGTCAGGATTGACATTGGTTCCACTGGATTGACCAACATCAGTGTTTGTATTACTAACAGGAGTTTCCACAGGATTTCCTACTGGTGTAACAATAGGATTTTGTCCGGCTGCAGGAGCAACAGGTTGCTTTGAAGGTAGTGGAGTATACACACGTCCACTTCTTGTTACACGACTTACATCAGCAATGTTCACAACAGATGAAAGAGTAGGTAAAGGAACTTCTTGTCCATTCTTTATCATTGTAGCATTGTAGTTGTATGGAACTGCCTTGTCAGAGTCATAAGGAACAGGTCCAGGTAGACAAATGATCAAAGGAGCAACAGGAACCCTTGGCTTGTTGTAAGTAACTTCCATGCGCTCAGGCATGTTGAAATGAGGAACGATGACGTTAACTTTAGGCATTTCCGAGTTGATATCTGAGACTAAAAGCTCATGCGGATAACATCCTATCATGTTAACTTCATTTTCATCCCTATTTCGGTAGATCTGAAGAATACCATTATCCAACAGAACTTGGAGATCTCTTCTCACAATCAAACATCCGTGAGGATCTACACAACATATGCTACAGGAACCGTAGTGATGCTGGCGAAAACTCGGCCCTCGACAGAGAGTAGCGTGCATTTGTACCAAATCTGCTCTTGAGAAATTGATATTATAGACTCGGTACGGACCAGGACATCCATACACCATGTTTACAACATGCCCTCCATGATTGGGCAGCGGATTTGCTTGCACATTAGGATTCAAATTTCTGAAAGAGAGGAGATTAGATCTAACCAACCTCTGAACTTCATATTTCAAGGCTATGCAATGCTCAAGATCATGGCCAGGTGCTCCTTGATGATAAGGGCATGAGACCTCATCTTTGTACCACCATGGGAGTTTTTCAGGTACTGGTGGTGGTGCTTTAGTTTGGACAAGACCTCTTTCAATCAAAGCAGGGTACAATTCTGTGTACATCATTGGAATCGGATCGAACTGTGGAGCTCTTTGTACACGATTCTGATTATTGTTAAACTGCTGAGCCTGTGGTCGAGGCTGTTGTTGTTGAAACTGCGGGGTAAATCCCAGATTCGGTGCTGTATTAACGGCTGGTGCGATAGCAGCTACCTGTCGTTGCCGATTGACATTTCCTCTTGGCCTCCCTTGGGATACCATGTCAACACTTTGTTCCTTCTTCTTTGGGAAACCACTTCCGAACTTTTTGGTTCCACTCGAAGATCCACCTTCTTTAGCCAGACGTCCGGTTCGGACCCCTTCTTCTAGACGCATCCCCATGTTTACCATTTCGGTGAAATCACTTGGAGCACTAGCAATCATGCGTTCATAATAAAACAGACTGAGAGTATTCAAGAAGATCTTTGTCATCTCTTTCTCTTTTAACGGTGGATTAATCTGAGCAGCAGTTTCTCTCCATCGTTGGGCATACTCTTTGAAAGCTTCATGGTCTTTCTGAGCCATGGACCGAAGCTGATCTCTGTCTGGAGCCATATCCGAGTTATACTTGTATTGTCGGACAAAGGCCTCACCTAGTTCATTGAATGTTCGAATATTAGTGCTATCCAAGCCTGTGTACCACTTCAGTGCGGCACCAGTCAAACTGTCTTGAAAGTAATGGATAAGCAACTGATGATTATCTGCATAGGTAGACATCTTCCTGGCATACATCACAAGATGGCTTTGTGGACAAGAACTGCCTTTGTATTTCTCAAAGTCAGGGACCTTGAATTTAGCAGGTATTTGTACACTGGGAACCAAACATAGCTCCTGGGCATTCTTTCCAAACAAATCTTTTCCACGGATAGCTTTAACTTCCAGCTGCATCTTGTTAAACTGCTCTTGGAGATCTCCCACAAGATTACGCTGATTTGTGCTATCACCTTGATCATGATAAATCTCATTGCCATCATAAGGAACAGTGTGAACCGTAGGGGTCGGAACCGTCATAGCGGGCTGAGAAAGTGCCATAGTGACTTGAGAAAAAGTTACCCCTTGATTTGGAGTAAACGCCGAACCCTGTGCAGCAGGCGCTTCAGTTGTAGCTGTTTGAACCCCAGAAACATTGTGGCGGAAACCTGTACCGAAGCTGAAAGGCGTGCCCCAACCTTCGGGCATGGAGAAAGATGGAATACCGAATGCAACTGTAGAAACTGGAGTAGTGACCTCAGATGTTACCGTTGCTTGACTGTTAGGTGGCGGCGGCTGATTCTGTGCGGCCATTAAGGAGTCAACCAGAGTAGCGAGACTTTCCAATTTTTCCTGAAGGGTGGTCACTATACCACGAAGCTCAATATTCTCTTGTTCAGAACTTTCCATGATTCTTCTTCTACTTGAACGAGTATTGTATCTGTGATCTGATTGCGAGCGCGGTCGAGAAACTTTGAGACGCGATAGCTTGACGATCTAATGGAGAAAGATCCAAAAGATGAGACTCTATATAACAGACTCGATATGCAGAATGATGTATGCAAAAAGAAATTTATGATTTTTCCAAACATTTTAAAGATTATTTTCTTTGCAAATATTTGAACACAAACAAATCTTTTATTCATTCATTTTTTTTTTATTGCAATAATGGGAAATGTTACAACATTGGAGCGTAGCTCCTTACAAAAGCAAAAAATAAAAAAGCTAAACAAATCCTAAACATCTTCATCAGACGAAGAACCAAATGCATTGTGCAGCTTGAGCTTCATGATTTCTTTCCCATAGTGAGCTTTCAACTCGGCCTTTTCAGCTCTCAGCTTGTCAACAACATTCTTCCAATTGTCAGGTATCGGAGCGTTGCTTGTTGAGCCTTCCAGATTTTTCTTGCTTTCTTTGATGTACCTCTTGATTGCAGCGTCTTTCTGACGGATCTTCTCATCTTTGCTCATGAGCCATCCATCTTGACAGTAGAGAGTTTCTTCGTGATCTTTCACTCTTTTCTTCAGCTTTCTATTTTCCACCTCAGTGCTACGAAACTTTTCTTCCCAAGCATCTTTTTCTGTCCTCATTTTAGCCAAAGTGTCTTGGTATTCCTCCATAGTGGGAATGTTGGGCCGTTGAGACACTGCAGGAAACATGGGTTTTTCATAAGCATAAGGCATTTGGAACTCTTTTGCTCTTTTCTTTACCCAGCAGGTGTAGGCGTCCATGGCAATGCAATTTCTTTCCTCGCCTTTTTCTTTCCATCGGACGTCGTACCAAGCTCTCACCATTCTCGCTTTCAACCTTTTAGGATTATCCCCTTCTCGGTAGAAGTATCCTTCCACTGAGGGACCAACAGGTTTAACTGAATTTGCATACCCGAGTTGTCGTCGGGCTAGGACCGGATTATAGTTAATTCCTCCTTGTGTACCAATGAGGGGTACGTTGGCGAACTCTCCACAACTATCAATGGTTTCTGTACCACAGCGAGCCAAGGTATACCAACGAATATCATTATTAGTAAGAGACATAAGTCTTCGAGGCCAACGCAAACCTTCTCGGTTTTCCGTGAAAATAGGAGACTCAGGTAAGTGTGAAACAATCCATTTGAACAACAGAGGTGCACAACATACAATGATTCCACCGCCTTGGCGATTCCTATGATGGACAGAGAAATACATGTCACCAAGCAAAGTCGGAACGGGATTTCCATTCAAAAAGATTTTTATGGCATTGATATCGACAAAGTTGTCGACGTTGGGAAACAGAACTAACCCATAGATGAGCAAGGCTAGTATAGCTTCAAAAGCTATCATGCTACCAGTTTCGATGAAATCAAAGGCTTTCTTTACCAGGAAGTGTGAAGTTAAACCCGGGAGGTTTCCTTTGGTAGTCCAATTACTCTCTACTTCAGACTTTTTCATGTGGATACCTGATGCAATGACGTGTGACTTAGGAATGGCTTCCAAACCATTGAAGGGTATTTTGTCAGACACAGGAATACCCAAAAGATTGGCATATTCTTCCAAGGTCGGTACCAACTGGTAGTCTGGAAAGGTAAAACATCGGTAGACAGGATCATAGAACTGAACCAGAGTCTTGAGAAGTCCTTCATCAACATGAGTGTTCAAAATAGGCAAAAGCTTTCCATAACTTTTCCTAAAATTAGAAGGATCTTGTACAGAAGATGCTAACTCTCTCAGTTTTTCCACATCAGGCGCTTTGAAACCGTACTTTTTGGTATACCTTTTTTCCATAACTTAATCCTATAATGTTTCCAAAGAAAATTCTCTAAATTTTTTTTGGAAAAATCATGTTTTTTATGGGAAAAGATGGGTTTTTTAATGAATGTATGAATGCATGGATGCGTGGATGCCACATATTCAAACATGGTAAAGCAAACATGGTAGTTCAAACATGGTAACACTAACATGGTACTACAAACATGGTAACGCAAACATGGTAACGCATAGGTTCAAAGGTCCAAAGTCACGAGCATGAGGTCAGAGAACAAAAAATGGGATAGTTCTAGTTAATCACCTGCACAACATGTTCTACTGATACGTCAGAGTCTACATTTTTCTTTCGGATATTACCGGCTTTCCACAATTAAACTCATGAGCCAGCAATATTCTCAAGAAAAACTCGTCTGAGTGTGGTTCTCCGCATGACAACTAATCCAAGTCTTCACCTGAATAGTTTCTGCACCACAACCTAATAAGGCCAGGATGGGTTGGGGTTCTACGGCCAACTCAGCTTCTACAGTTCAATGAAAGTAATAATGTCTTCGCTACGAAACATGCTAAACATATATTACCAACAAGGAACCTCCACTGAGCGGAAGGATTCTCACGTGCGCCTGCACATGACTATACCCTCCACCTTATTTCTTATGTGTACTTAATCCGGGTTAGGATTTGTCCATAATGTATCACTTGTAACAGAACCACGCAAGTAACAGAACCAGAACCACACATATAACAAAAAATGAAATGAAAAATAAAGCAAATAGAATTAACCTTTCCTTTGGAAACAATAAAAAGATGGTCCCCAGTGAAGTCGCCATTTTTCTGTCGCGGGCGAAAAATCGTTTTGGTTCCTCTTTTTTGTGGGATGAGACACCTGATGCCTTCTTTGGGCTCGAGTGCTCAAAAAATGATTTTTCTTTTGTTCCGACCAAACTTTTTATTATTTCCAAAGGAGGAAAAGGAAAAAAGCTGCAATAACCTAAAGGTGGGGGGAGAGATCTTGGGTAAGAGGGTTGGTTATATGAAGGAAAGGTATTAGCACCCAACGTATCTATAGTACTCTATAGGTTTCTTTGCTTTGTTTTTCATTCCATGTTACGGTGGAGGTTCTGTTGTGAAATAGGTGGGACCTAAGGTGTTTGTTTGATTATGCTCGCAAAGATCATCGCAATCCTCTGCATACATATCCCTTAGAGGGAATCAGAGCATCTGTAGCTCGGGTCTACGGGTGCTAAGGTTTGAATGGTTTTTTTTTTGTTTTGTTTTGCTCGCCAAGGATCGACCTTGTGCCTACGTATTCTCAAAGGGATGTTGAGAAAGTCAGAGCAATCGTAGTTCCCACTTATGCTAGTGGAAGCAAAGGATAAGAGACAAATGTCATCTAAATGTTCGATGTATCTAATCTATATCATCACATACATCTGTTTGTTTTTGTTTGAAAATCTTTTCATTATAAGTCCTGGGCCATGCCACTTATGGCGCTTAGAATGATAAAGATGTTTTTGTTGTTTAACCAGCCTTGTGGCAAAAACTTTCAATGAAGTCAGCCTTGTGACAAAAAGTTTTGATTAATCAGCCAGCCTTGTGGCAAAAGTTTCAATGAAGTCAGCCTTGTGACAAAAACTTTGATTAATCAGCCAGTACGGTGGCAAAACGGTTTGATTGATTAGCCAGCCTTGTGGCAAAAAAGGTTTGATTGATTAGCCAGCCTTGTGGCAAAAAAGTTTGATTGATTAGCCAGCCTTGTGGCAAAAAAGTTTGATTGATTGATTGTTTGTGATGATATAGAAGAGATACTCCTATCATAGAGATGATAAATGTCTAATCTCCTAGGGTATTTGATTTGGATATTGGGGATGCTTATAAGAAGCCCGTGGGTCCTTGTACGAAGCCCAAGAGGAGGCTATCCGAGGGTCCTTGCATTGTAAGCCCAAGAGGAGGCTGTGGGAGGGACAATCCAGGGTCCTTGCATTGTAAGCCCAAGAGGAGGCTATGGGAGGGTCACTCGTTTGTACAAAGCCCAAGGGGAGGCATGGTATAGTTGGTTTGAGCTCTTAGAGCGATTTCACCGGGAAACCATACTCTATGTCCTAACCTAAACTAGTGGAGATTCTTTGCACGAAGCCCAATAGGAGGCTATGGGGAACCTAGTGTTGTACTAAGTTGAACAAGCACACATATCACACATATGAACAAACATGAACAAGTATGAACAAACATGAACAGGTATGAACAATTATATATATGACAAAGTGTGTGTATATAATGGAGTTTATGAAGGAAATATACTTGTAAGCATGATCCATTTGTGTACACGGGGCTCGGGACTTATACTCGAGGAGAGGTCCACTTGAGTTTATTCAAAGCTATGTAAACAGGTATTTACAAAAGGGCTTGGGACTTATACCTACATGGAGGCCCATGGTTCTTTATGAAACATGGTTGATTGTTTTATTTACAGACGCGTCGTTTGGAAAAGCTGTTTGAAAGTTTGTTTTGAAAGAGTTTTCTGTACAAAGAAAAACTGTACAAAGGCAAAGGTCTGTACAAAGGGGCTTGGGACTTATACCTACATGGAGGCCCATGGTATATTTTTGGGAAGATTTAAAGAAACCTTCATTTTTGGTTTGTTATTCAAAGTTTAAAAAACGCATTGATTGAGATATGTACAAAAGGCGTACAATGAAATACCTAATTTCATGTACGGGAACGGGTATGTACAAAAGGGGCTTGGGACTTATACCTACATGGAGGCCCATGGTATTGAAAAGTTTTGTTTCTTTGAAGTTTTGTTGTTTTGAAAACGATTTGAAAATTGTTTGAAAGAGGTTTTGTTTTTGAAGAAGTTTTATTGTTAAAAAAAACTGTACAAAAGAAAAAGAAATGGGACTTACACTCTCTAATATTCGAGAGGCCCCACTTCGTTTTGAAAATCGATTGATTAATCAAAAAGGATTTAAAAAAAGAAGTGGTTTATCGTTTTGAAAAAGAATCGTGATCGCTCGTCTTAAAACGATTTGAATTTGAAAGAAAACAAACTTAATTAAGTTAAAACAAGTTTTAATACTCAATTAAGACCTAAATGATTAGGGTCTGATCACAAAAAATATTTACAAGTGATTAGGTTAAAAATTAAATGAAAAACAATATTTAAAGTATTTAAAAATACTTAAAAATGTATCATTTTAAACCTAATTAAAAACATATTAAATAAATCTTTTTTTGTGATTTTTTTTTGATATTCATAAAATATATGTGTTAAATAAAGAGTGTACAAAAAATGAATGAAAAATGAATTAATTTGATGTGTTAATTAATTAATTGAAGTTGTAAAAGAAAATGAAAGAAAATAGTGTTAAAAAAGAGGGTTTGGTCTCACAAGGGTTTGAACCCACGACCTGGAGGTTACCAACCAAAACACTTGCCAACTGAGCTGCGCGCGCAGCTTGTAAGTAACACGCTTCCATTTAATTATATTTTAAAACGAACCATTTGAATTTCTGAACAAAAAATGGCGCCAAGAACACATCCCTAACTTGATTTTGAATTTTCTGAAAACTGAGTTGTTTTGATCAATCAAAGGGTCTATCTCACTCGGTTTTTCACGAGGAACATGATGGTGCCCTCATAATTCATTTATTTTCACTCTAAGGGGGTCAATTTTCGCATGAACATGAAGAACCCTAAAACTGAATTTGATCGTGAAATCGTGTATGATGGATGAATTGTGAAATTGATTGAGGGTTATTGATCAGTGATAGTGCAGAAACAAGATAGCAACTCAATTTTTCATTTATGATGCATGTATGTATGAGTTTGAAGTTCATATTACTTACCTTCAAAAACGGTCAATCTGGAAATTGATTTCTGCAAAAGAGAAGTTCCAGTTGTTGTTTGATGATCTGAATAGCTTCAGTGGACCTTATGGAACATGTTTGAATGCTTGGAATGGATTGAATTCACCTGAGTATATCCATGGAACCCGATCTGCAGTTGCTTTGAAGTGAGGATCGAATTTGATGATGGAGGTGTTTCAGGTCATGGATGATGATTGGTATAGCTCATATATGATATATGGAATGTGTTTGGATGATTAACTTGGACAGATATGGGCTAGTGTGAATTTTGGCATGATAAGGCTCTCTTTATGCAAACATGGTGGTTGAAGAGTGATTCTGAGATTTAGGTGTATTTGGGGTGTGTGGATGGATCAAACACATCACATTTGATGTTTATGAGATGTTAGAACCCTCACTTTGGCCAGAACTTCAAAGGTTTAGAGGTTGAGAATTTTACCTCTTTGAAACTTAAGAAACTTGCATTCTAAGAAAGAAGAGAGAAAACCTATAATTGTGAGGTTTTGGTGTGAATTGAAGAGTGATTTGAACCTCTATTTATAGGCCAAGGATTCTGAACTCCAAGCTTTGCAAGTTGATCAAAGAATGGTGATTTGGCTTAAGAGATAAAAAGGAATCTTTTACATTTAATGCAAAATGGTTAAAGTGACCAAACCATGGTTAAAACTCAAGCTTCTTATCCCTTTCCTATCTGATCTTAAACCAGAAAATATCTTCTAATTATTGCATTGGTGTGTCATCACTTGCATTATTTGGTAAGATAGTGCATAACTTAGTGAAAATGGCATGAAATTCTAAGTGAAAAGCTCACTAATGTCAAAATTCAAAACCATGGCTACACTCCATATTTTTTCATGCTCTTGGACATTTTGGAAAGCTCATGTTACATACTTCAAAACCCTAGTTGAAAGTTTCTTCAAGACCTTTAAGGAAGTGGGTGAAAAAGATCCATGAACTTTGAAGAAAATGAAGTTTTAAGTGAAATTTTCAAAAGGTACCAACTTTGAAGCTCCATATCTCTTAAATGGTTGATCTTATAGAAAAAAATTATATCTGTCAAAGTTGTTTATTGGATCAAAATCTACAACTTTCATGTTGGAAGTTTTTTTCAGTTTGTAGGTGAAATTTTGAGAAATTCCCTTCCAAAGTTTGGAAAAAACCATGAAAAACACTTAGAAAAATTTTCTAAGTATGAAAGTCAAACTTTTGACTTTTTGATTCTTGATTGATTTTCTTGATTTTTCTTGATCAAATGACTTCATATATCATATATTGATGATTCAAAACTTCAAAAGTCATGGTTGACCAAAATTCCCCAAAAGTCAATGGTGATCTTGTACAGTTGACTTTTTCAGACGAATCGCGTTTCTGGAGATTTCAAATGAAACAGGCTATCCTCACCAAATGAATGGTATGAATGGATCACATTGAAGTATTAGAGGATATTGAGCCATGGTTTGAGTTGTGGCACCATGTTTTGATTAAAAAGTCAGTTGTTCAGATGAATTAGGTCAAAAACCCTAATTGTCGACCTGATGAAATTGATGACTGTGGATCTTGAATTGAGATGTAATTTCCATTGGATATTGTCATAGGGATTATTTGAAGATGATTGAGGTCTTTGATTGACTCCCTGGGGATTTTTAGGGTTTCCCAAATGTGATCCCTGATTTCAGTCCCTGATAGTTCAAAAACCCTAATTCTGATGACTTGAAATTTCACTGTTGATCAATCCTTGTGTAGGAGATGTATTGAGCCAATGGATGAGGTCAAAATGATGTACTTGGGGTCTTGAGGTCATGTCCCAAGGCATTGTGTCAAATTCTGAGTAAAAGTCAAGAGTATGTTGTCTTCAGTCAAAACCCTAATTCAGTCAATTCAGAGCCTTTGAGCTTGTTGAAATGAATCTCTGAGGACCAAATGTTGATTGTTGATGAAGATGATTCATTTGAGATGAAGGGAGAAAAAAACCCTAATTGATTGTTACTTGTACTGATGAGTGATTTCTTGATTAAACCCTGTTGAGCACAAGTAGCAAACACAAGCTATGCAATTTGTTAGAGATGCAAATGATGCATATGCTATGATATGAGGTGGTATCTTAGGTCAAAAATTGGGGTATGACAATAGGTCATGCATCATTTTGAACTTTGCAAATTTTGTGCACATGACCTCAATTATGGATGCTACACGACCCATAACACATCTGAAAACATGCCATGCATTCATTTTCACCATGCCATGATAATTGAGGAAGATTCCTAAAACAAGAACATGTGATTATGTAATGATTACATTTGAGAATTTATGGCAAATTGATGAATCACCCAAGGAATCTTCTCACCAACCAATTAGAGCTCACTTTGTATCTGAAATGTTCCCTAAGATCAGATAGAATCAATGGATAGGGAGCTGGCTCGAAAATGCAATGATCACACTTGGATATTCTTTGAAATTTCTTCATGGCTAAGAAACCAAATTTACTTCACTAAGCAAGCTCACTCTCTCAATCAGTACTGAATCATTTGCCTATAAATAGGAGAGCATACCTCAGTAGAAAAACACACCAAAGCAACCATATTCCTTGCTTTCTCTTTCTCTTCTCATGCTTATTGTTTTTCAAAGTTCTTTGGCAAGAAGAATCGTTTTCTTCAAACTGGAGCTTATCTTTGGAAAGTAAGCATTCTAACATCTCAAGGGGGTTCATTTGAGGTGATCCAAGCACCTGGATCACTTCTGTAAGTGAGGGAACGCCATTATTGCTCTCACTTTGGAGCTGTTGCAGTTGGAGGTCCATAGAGCAATTCAGAAGGTTTCCAACAAAGCCAAGCATCCAGGCACGTTCCATAGGAGGTAGTGGAGCTATCCAAATGGTCGCAGCTCATCTGTAACTGCAGATTCATCATCCTCCATGTTCACTTGAAGCTCAAATCGAGGGAGGTCCATAGAGCAATTCAGGAGAATTGAAGTTACAATAGGCATTCAGTTAGCATCACTGAGTCCCAAGGAAGCTTTTGGGATCATTCATACAAGCCCAGGTGCTCTCTACCATCCTCACGACCTCCATTTTCAGAGGTAAGTTTCTGAACTCCACCTCTTTAATTTAAGCACTCTTTGTGGTAAAGCTCGATTCTATCTTGTTCAGCATCATCAGAGGATTAAAAACCCTCTATCATCAATCATTTATGCTTCAGTATAGTCATTTAATTTGAATTCCAAATTTTAGGGTTCTTCACGTATTTTAGATAAAATCAGTAGATATAGTTAATATAAATTCATAATAGTTACATATCTAGAATCGTGAGTGAATTTAGAGCAAGTTTGGTCTTTATATCGTTGCAAATGGTTGAGAATTGAGAGAGTTCAAAAATTCAAATTGTTGGAGCTTGAGGAAGAAGATGACAATGGTGGTGGCGCGCAAATTTCAAATTTGAGGGCCAAGTTTATTTTATTTTGAATGGTTTGTGTTTTACAAACGAATTCATCGTTTGCCCTAGTGACCTCACATGCGCTCTTAGTCTCCTCATGCCCAAGGTCTGGGGTTCGAATCCCCCTCGCCTCAGACCTTTTGATTTTATTTTCTTTTTGCTCCTATACACTAGAGCAATATATGAATTGCATTGAAGCCAGTTTTCTATCACCACACGCGCGTTGGCTCAGTGGTGTTTGTTTTGAGTGTGTGACCTAGAGGGCGTGGGTTCAAATCCTCCAAGGGCCAAACTATTTTTTTTAACACCCATTTTCTTTCATTTTTTTCACAAACTTCACACAATTAATTCACCTATCAAATTAATTCATTTTCACTTCATTTTTCACACACTTGTTATTTAATATACCTATTTTATGAATAACCAAAAAATCATAAAAAATATTATTTATTTCATGTATTTTAATTAGGTTTAAAATAGTATGTTTTAAATGTTTTCTTAAATACTTTAAAATATATATATTCATTTTGTTTTAACCTAATTACTTTGTGAATAATTTTATGATAAAACCCTATTTATTTAGGTCTTAATTAGGTATAGATTTCATCTTTTGCCTTAATTAAGTTGACTTTTGTCAATTTGCAAAACTGTTTTCAATCTCCGATTAAACAGACGATTAAGGTTTTCAAACAACAAAACCTTATATCATTTCAATCATTTTCAACTGTTTCTCATAACAGTGAATCATTTTCAAATGGGCCTCTAATAGAGTATAAGTCCCAACACCTTCTTCTCTTCTTAGCTTGTTTTCAAAACTGTATTTTCAAAATCTTCTTTCTGTTTTCAAAACATTCTTCTGGTATTTGAAGGGCATTATTCCCGGTGAAACTCTTCAGATACCTATGTGACCTTTGTCCATCTTCACTTCTTCTGTTTTCAAAAAAACATTAACTGTTTGTTATATATATTCAACTATTATCCATCAATTGCTGGTAAGGCTCTGTACATACTTCTTCAAAGGCCTCCACTCCATCCAGGTTAGGCTTTACAAGCTTTCAATTTACAGTCTTTATTTAAATTACTGTCAAATATAAACTGTGCATATATATTAGTTTAGAACTACGTTTGAGTATAAACCCTAGGACAGTTAAACTATATATATATTATAGGAATATGACCTAGGATTGAGAATGTCTTCCCGGTGAAGGCTCTTTCCTAATTAGAGATCTGTAGTTCAAACCCCCAAGATGAATTATTCCCGGTGAAACATCTTGGCAAAAACCTTAGAATCCAAAAAAATAGGACACATCCACCCAAAGAGGAATTATTCCCGGTGAAACCTCTTACCCATTTGCTTAAAGCCAAAATAAGTTCAAAACTACATAGCTTTCTCTTGTGCTATAACAAGGACCCTCGATGACCCTCGATTAGCCTCCTCTTGGGCTTTGTACAAGGACCCACAGGCTTCTTAAAAGCATTTCCAGCTTCCTCTTGAGCTTGTATACAAGGACCCATCAGGTTTCTTATAAACATAGGAATAGGTCTTTAGTCACCTTTTAACATACCCTGGTGAGTTTCTTCCAATTTAAACCAGACTTTAAACAAGCTAAGTTTGTCTCAATTTTACATTGAGTACACCTTTTGGAATGAGAGACATGGACAGTCTCTGTCACCCTTATCCTCATCAATCTTCCTTAGCAGAGTTTAGGATCCATGTTTTGTTTATCCTCAGTTAGTGTCAGCCTCCATCTTGGGATTTAAACAAGAAGTCTCATTAGATATTCATTCTTTCATCTTAATCAAAACCCCTGGAAAGGGTTAGCCTCCATTCATTCTTTCATTTTAACAAAAACCCCTGGAAAGGGTTAGCCTCCACACATTCCTTCATTTTAACAAAAATCCCTGGAAAGGGTTAGCCTCCAAAATCACTTCTTCAAAAACCAAAGATTCATTTCTCTTAGGAGATAATTTCCCCAAAAGAGTCAAAACCCCTGGAAAGGGTCAGCCTCCAAAAACATGACAAAAATCAGTCTTTTAACAGACAATTTCTCCAACTGAGTCAAAATCCCTAGAAAGGGTTAGCTTCCAAAAAAATCAGTCTTTTAATAAATAAATCCTTCAATAGAGTCAAAATCCAACAAAAAAACAGCTAGCCTCAACCTTGGGCTTCATACAAGGCACCAAAACAATAAAACCTCCCTGTTAATAGTCAGCCTCAACCTTGGGCATTGTACAAGGCAGATAATAGAGTCTCCCCTAGTGAGTCCTTCATTTTTTCAGCAGCCACAACATTGGGCTTTGTACAAGGCAGATAAACCATATTTCATGTGTCAAAGATTCCTAACATCCAGGATCTTCTCCCATAGAGTCATCCATACTCAGTTTATTTAAGAGTCCGCCACAACCTTGGGCTTCATACAAGGCAGAAAATAATGTTTTCCCTAGTTAGAGTCAGCCTCAATTCTGGGCTTTGTACAGAACACCAAATAAAACCCATCAAAATAGACACTCCCCAAGTAGAGTCAGCCTCAATTCTGGGCTTTGTACAGAACATAAAAATCTCTTGTAAATTAATCCCCAGTGGAGTTTTCTCCCAGAGTCATAATAATAATCAATCAATCAAAAAGCCTCAAGCTTGGGCCTCATACAAGCCAGTTAAAAAATCAAATCTTTTATACAGTAGATAGACATAGCTTATCTCTATAGAGAGATCTTTCTTCTATCTCACCACATTCAAACAAACAAACATTATATTTCATTTCAATTTCAATCAAGTCTCCCATTTAGGATTTTGAAAGGCATGAGCTGGCAGTAAAACCCAGACATGTGGTAACTTTCCCTAATTTGGATGAGCATCTTTTTTTCATTTAAGAGATACTAGCATACTTGCAAACACACAAGTAAGGTCACTCTCTTAATGAAATAAATTCAATCATTTTGTCACTCTTTTAAAATGTTTGTGGTGGAATAGTAGAAATACCTCTCTATAAAGATGACTTCATGTCTCTTTACTGTAAAAAGAGATTTAATTCAAGCTTCAATCTTGAGCTTCAAGCAAGGCACCCAAAAACAATTAATAATCAATTAGTTCCCCGAACTACATTAAGCTCTGACTTCCATTAGGGATATGTAGGCATGAGGTTCACAAGGAATCTCAGCGAGCTAATAAAATACCAAAAATAGTCAGTCTGTCTGGTCTGTCTTTCTTTTATTCAATTCAATTCCTTCTCCTAACACAAAGGAGAAACTTTCCCAATCATTAGCAGTAAACACAATCACAATGACACAGAGAAGGTTCCTGTAGAGTACTACAGATATGTAGGGTGTTTAAACACTTCCCTATGTATAACCGACCTCCCGGACTCCAGAATTTCTAGTCTAGGTGAAATCCCCACACTTAGCAAACTCCTAGGGTTTAGTTGAGATCTTTTTTCCCCTTTCCTACTCGTAGGACAATAAGAAAGTTCGTGTGATATCGTAGGAAGAACTGAAACAAAATTCATCCCACCACGGGCGCATTCTCCTTCCAAATTTCGCGTGAAGGGTTTAGCGTGCCGTCCTCCCAAGTGAAACGGGGAGGTAAAAAAAACGACACCACAGAAAAAATGGCGACTCTGCTGGGGATATAAGTGTTAAAAACCTTGGTTTTTCATCCAAACCAATGGTTGACCTGTTGCTGGTCCAGCCCCAATGAGGAATTAGGGATGCCAAATTCCCCCTCAAACAAGAGAGGTCCTGCCTAACCTCTGTGTCATATCATGTGTTTGCTGCATTTATATTTGTTTATTTTGTTTATTCTGTATCGGGAAAGGGCTTGATTCCCCCTTGTGGTGAGAAATCCTATACCCGGATTTGAGTGCAACATAAGATAGGATGGAGGATGTCTTCCCGGTGAAGACCCTCTAATCTTGGTTTCCAATTCTACTCTTGGGATTTGCCTGGCTGGTTGTGATTAACTGCGCCACTGCATTCCGAGACTGATTTGTACCAGGAGGACCTAGAAACACATTAACCCCACTTAAAGCCTTTTTTAGGACGTAGAGCGGTGATTACGAAAGTAATTGTCACGCAGATACTACACTCAGAGAAAACTCTCTTATAGATACCAGTCAACCTATCTTTAAGGTTGAGCAAAAACTCTGAGACCCCTAGAACTCGTTCTACAGGTACAAAAATCCTTATCCTTAGTTTACCATTGGGGCGAGGTTTGCGTTTTGACTTCATGACCACTATACCCTTCAACGCCATGTTTGTTTAAAAACTCTTGTGTGTGCATTCATGCATTCATGCATCACTCATTAATAACAACTAAAAACAAAAAGAGTCTTTTTCGAGTCGTTTTTCAAGGAAACTAAATAACGAACGTTTTAAACTTCAGAGAAAGAGAGAAACGGAGAAAGGACTTAAGGATCTATACCATGGATTATGGGAAAAAGAGAGCTAGGAAATACACCTTCAAGATTCCCCAGGTCGAGGAACTGGGAAAGCTCGGAAAACTGGTGGTCAACCCCCAGGCTTTCAAGGAGAAGTATGGAAAACTTCTGCCTTTGCTCAATACCAACATGGTGGATGGGATCCTTCCCACCTTGGTACAGTTTTACGATCCAACGTATCACTGCTTCACCTTTCCAGATTATCAGCTCATGCCTACGTTGGAGGAGTACTCTCGTCTGATTGGAATACCCGTGTACGCGCAAGATCCGTACTCCGGTTTGGAAAAGAATCCTGACGACATTATCATTGCTGCAACTACTCCTTTGAACGTAGTCGACATCAGAACTCATATGGTGAGTAGAGGAGGAATTCAAGGATTGCCCTCCAAATTCCTGTTAGATCAAGCTCGGTACTTCGTCAGCATCCAAGATATGAGCGCTTTTGAGGAAATCTTGGCTTTGCTTATCTACGGATTGTTTTTGTTCCCTAACATTAACGATTTCGTCGACATCAACGCGATTAAGATCTTCTTAATTGGAAATCCAGTTCCAACCTTGCTTGCGGATGCTTATCACTCTGTGCATTCAAGAAACCTGCAGCAAGGAGGATTAATCACATGCTGCGTACCGTTGTTATACGAATGGTTCGTTTCACACCTGCCAAAGTCTAGCACTTTCTGGAATATGAGGGATGGCCTTTACTGGTCACAGAAAATCATGTCCCTCACTCATACAGACATTGAGTGGTGTAGTCCTGACAACGACGAAACCAAGATCATCTTCAGTTCCCAACATACCCCTTATAGGAACTAAGGGAGGAATCAGTTACAATCCAGCTTTAGCCCGTCGTCAATACGGCTATCCCATGAAAAATATACCAAGTAACATCCAATTGGAGGGTCTGTTCTTCAAGAACATCGACGATCATGGCAACATGCTGAAGAAGGAAATTGTCCAATCCTGGCATCTTGTTCACAGCAAAGGGAGAAGATTGTTAGGAAAACATCTTTGCATCTCCCTGGATCCTTACCTTCAATGGGTACGCGTCAGAGCATTCAAGCTCAGGATGCCATATCAACATCAAGAACCTATTCCCCTAAGGGAACCAATTTACCTTTTCTCCACCGATGTTGAAAAACTACAAGCGGCATTAAACAAGGTATGCCAAGAAAGGAATGCTTGGAGGAACAAGTACCGAATTGTCAACACGGAAAATGTTGAGATTCAAAACATCCTAAGAAGGAAGGATGAGTTACTTGAAGTGCTCGATCGACAAGTGGCACAAACGTCACTTTCTCATCATATCCCTCCTGCTTCCTGGATCATCGATCAACTCACGTCAGAGAACGCTCAGCTCAAGAAACAGAAGAAGATGTTAGAACGTGAAGTCGGCTCTTCGTCAAAGTTTTAGAGTCCTTTCTCTCAGTTTCTCTGTATTTCTTTTTTAAAGTGTGTAAAAACGGCGTTTTCGCTTAATTAATAAAAGTTTGATGTTTCATAACGTAATTATGGTGTTTCTTTGAAAAATATTAACTTAACTGCATATCATACATCGCTTTAGTCGTACGCACTGACACGAGAATTGTCGCGGATCTAATAGTCACTTTCCTTTCTCCAGAAAGAGAGGAGGAGAAGGAGGTGAACCAAGACTTTCAAGCTGTCTCATCCATACAACACTCGTTCAAGTCGCAAGAAAAGAATGGAAGACTTTGAGCATGAGAATGGAGAACTCAGAGAAGAGATTACTACTCTCAAAGGTGCTATTGAAAGGCTCAATAGTATGGTAGAAGCCCTGGTAGTTGCACAGAATCGACCAACGCCAGAAGAACCACAAAGGACTGTGGTTTCCAAGATTGTTTCTACTCCTATTCCTCAGTATACCATGCCGCCCGATCGACCTTGGGGCATTCCGTATAACTTTATTCCAGAAGGGTACATACCCCTAGTTTCTGAAGTTCCAAGAGCTACAATGGAGATGCAACCACCGGAGGGTTACAAACCTCTGGAAATTGAAGTTCCAAGAGCAACGGCAATAGGTTTCGCGCAACAGAATGCTGAGATTCCAAGATCTGCTGTCATGGCTTCTCCACAGCCCATTTTGCATAATTTTCCTCCATAGGGCGGACAAGTATATCATCACGCTCCCAGTGAGGACGCTGGCGTGTATGAAAGATTGGACGAGTTCCAGGAACAGTTTCTGCAAATGCAGAAGGAACTCAAGAATCTTCGAGGACAAGATCTATTTGGAAAGAATGCTGCAGACCTCTGTCTGGTTCCAAATGTTAAGATTCCTCACAAATTCAAAGTACCAGATTTCGAGAAGTACAAAGGGAATTCATGCCCTCAAAGTCATCTCGTAATGTACGCTCGAAGAATGTCAACTCAGACTGATAATCAACAATTACTCATTCATTATTTTCAAGACAGCCTGACTGGTGCTGCGCTCAAATGGTACATGAACTTGGACAGTTCAGAGATTCGTACTTTTCGAGACCTCGGAGAGGCCTTCGTCAAACAGTATAAGTACAATCTGGATATGGTTCCCGACAGAGATCAACTCCGGGCCATGACTCAAAAGGATAGAGAAAGCTTCAAGGAATACGCTCAGAGATGGCGTGAAGTTGCTGCTCAAATCTGTCCACCACTTGAAGAGAAAGAAATGACAAAAATCTATCTCAAAACTTTGAGTCCATTTTACTACGGACGAATGGTTGCAAGTGCACCAAGTAACTTTACCGAGATGGTAAACATGGGTGTACGTTTAGAAGAAGCAGTTCCGGAAGGACGCTTGAACAAAGAACCAGAATCTTCTAATGGTCCAAGGAAGTATGGAAGTTCTTTCCAGAAGAAAAAGGATCAAGATGTCAGCAATGTCTTGCACAAAACAAAGAAGAAATTTCATCCTCAAGTTGCAACAATAACTCCGGTTGTTAACTCAGCGCCAGCTTATCAACCTCAGGTCTCGCAACAACAAATTCAACAAAGGTCGCAGCAACCTCAGCAGCAGGTTCGACCTCCAAATTACAACAATCGGGCTCCAAGGTATCCTGCCTTTGACCCCGTACCAATGCCGTATGCGGAATTGTTTCCAACATTACTGGCAAAAGGACTCATTCAGACAAGAAGTCCTCCAAATCCTACAAACAGTTCCTCACCATGGTATAAGGCTGACCAATCTTGTCCCTATCATCAGGGGGCACCAGGTCACAATATTGAGAACTGTTTCTCTTTCAAGATTGACGTCCAACGATTAGTGAAGAGCGGAATGCTATCCTTCAAAGATACTAGTCCAAACGTCCAAGCAAATCCTTTGCCGCAGCATAAAGAAGCTTCAGTGAATCTGATAGATCAACACCCTAACGTCATTCAAATCTACGACATTCGTCAGATAGGGGAAAATCTTGTCAAGATGCACGCTAAACAAGCTGGGTACGGCCATGTACCACCTCACAACTACTTCACATGCGATATTTGTCCAAAGAATAATCAAGGATGTGCCGTAGTTCAAGCTGCATTACAAGAACAAATGGACTTAGGATGGATTCAACATATCCGAGTCAGAAATGAACATGACATCAACATGGTTCAAGGATGTCCAGGAGAATACAAAATCTACAAAGTTGAAGATCTCGAAGGATCGGTAGTCAGGTTCCATAAAACTTTGAATGGACTTGCCTACTTTGGAACAGATTTCCACGCTTACAGTAGATGCAGAATTTGTCGAAGAAATTCACGAGGATGTTTGCGCGTTCGCAACGACATTCAAAAGCTGATAGACGACAATACCATCACAGTTCTTGCCAACAGAGAAGATGACGAAGTCTTTACCGTATCTCCTCAAATTAATCAAGTTGAACCAATGCAAGTTAAGTATGACAGCAGGAAGACAGCAATTGCTCCGTTAGTCATCTACTTACCAGGTCTTGTACCGTATGAGTCCAGCAAGGCTATACCATACAAGTACAATGCTACATTCATTGAAAATGGTAAGGAAATACCATTATCGTCTGTTGTCAACATTGCTGACATTAGTCGAGTCACCAGAAGTGGACGAGTCTTCAACAGAACAACAGAAAATGTGGAGAAACCTTCGGAGGAAGTACCACATAGGCAAGACAATCATCCGACCAATGCTGTTCAAGCGAAAGAAAATGATGAGATCTTGAAGTTAATCCAGAGGAGTGAATACAACATTGTAGATCAATTACTACATACTCCATCTAGGATTTCTGTTCTCTCCCTACTATTGAGTTCTGAGGCTCATAGGGAAGCTCTACAGAAAGTTTTGGAACAAGCTTTTGTAGAACCTGACGTTACAATAAGCCAATTCAACAACATTGTTGCCAACATCTCCGCCGGAACTAACCTTAGTTTCTGTGACGAAGATCTTCCTGAAGAAGGAGTAGACCACAATCTTCCACTTCACATCTCAGTTGGCTGCATGGGTGATACACTCACAGGAGTCCTAATAGACAACGGATCCTCTCTCAACGTCATGCCGAAATCAACATTGTCAAGATTATCTTTCGAAGATTACCCTCTAAGAAAAAGTCATGTCATCGTCAAAGCATTTGATGGATCAAGGAAGTCAGTTTTTGGAGAGGTGGATCTTCCCATAACTATTGGACCTCGGACGTTCAAAATCACTTTCCAAGTTATGGATATTCCAGCACAATACAGTTGTTTGCTAGGTCGCCCGTGGATTCATGAGGCTGGGGAAATTGCTTCAACACTTCATCAGAAACTGAAGTTCATAAGAAATGACAAATTGGTAACCGTATATGGAGAACGAGCTCTGATCGTCAGCAACCTGTCATCATTCTCCGACATAGAACCAAAAGAAGTTGTTGGAACTAAATTCCAAGCACTTTCCTTGGACAAAGGAAAGGAGAAAGCAGCGTCTATTTCTTCCTACAGAGATGCAATCAAAGTTGTAAAGGATGGCACTACCAGTGGTTGGGGGCACATTAATATTCCTACCAACAACAAGAACAGAACAGGAGTTGGATTCTTTCCAACATCCTCAAAGACTATTCCAGGAATTGAGGTAGTTCTTCCAATTCAAGAAACTTTCCGCAGCGGAGGTTTTCTTCAACCTGTTCAACAAGCAGTCAATACCATCGGTACGGAAAACACCGATGAAGAGGAATGGCTATCCTATCTTAACAAAGCAGGATACATAGCCCTATCAGAGTATGAATCACCTTGCTGTTATCCGACTACGGGATCTGAAAGTAAGACTCAACCAAGCAGTGACGAAGTTACTAACAACTTCACCACCAGAAGTCATGGTTCATCAGAAGAAGTTCCTCCTATCCCCGAAGAAACCTGGGATACATTAGGAGAACCAAGCGGAAAATTCGACTACATGGTGAAATACTCCGCTCCTGAAAGTTCAAGAATCTCTCTTGAAGATATTGTTCCAACTGGATGGAACAGTGATTTTGAGTACCTTACTCAGCCAAAAGATATATATAACCCTTGCTATTCATCATCAGCATCTGGTGAAGTCATCATTGAGGATTATATCCCCAAGTCACCTTCCGAGGCTACGGATCTGGAGTTCGCATATCTAGTCAATGCCATCTTGGGAGAAGAGCAAGACCAAAATACAGAAGAGGATGATCTCGAAAGTGTCTCTGACAACGAGTCTCTCCATTCAGAAGATTGGAAGTTTCCTCAAAAGAAAAACCGACATACTCCACTTGGAAATGGGTATGCTCACACCGCTCAGTCTGCTGAAGTAGAAGAAGATCGTCTGAGTGTTGCAAAGACAATGGTTGGTAAATCAAGACCTACCACAGGCCAGCTTAAGCCTAAGGTTTCAGATTACCTAGTGCACAATGGGGTTCGCCACTATTGGACAGCTGTTGAAGTTTCAACTGTTGTTCGCACTCCTAAGTAGGAACTTTCACCGTTATTTTATCCTCTCACCATAGCCCAGGGTGAAGAGATGTTTCATAGGGCTTTGCATTTTACTATTTCTTAGGAAAATGTCCCTCTTTGCTTCGCCCAAAGCAATAGAGTTTTGTTTTATAGGGTCTTTGTTTCAAGAAATGACTGTCAATAAATAAAAATGTCATTCTGTTCCTTCGTTTAGTTTTCCCTTTTCTTTTTTCGGAAATTGGTAATCCTAAAAAACACCCTTAAAAAACATCAAAAAATTAACTGCATACACCGAGTCTTCCCTCGTTGTCTAAATAAAACTTATCACACATATGCAGATTAATCATAAAATACCCCGTTGAAACGTGCGATCGTATGACTTCTCCAAGCTTTGAGTTTCCTGTATTCGAGGCAGAGGAAGAAGAAGACGAAGAAATATCAAAGGAAATTTCACGATTACTTCAACAAAAGGAAGAGGCCATTCAGCCATACAATGAGCCTCTAGAGATCATTAACCTTGGTTCCGATGGAAACAGAAAGGAGGTTAAGATTGGAGCTTCGCTCAGTTCAGAGATCAGAGAGAGTTTGATACAGCTGCTCAAAGAATTCTCAGATGTCTTCGCTTGGTCTTATCAAGATATGCCAGGGTTGGATACCAGCATAGTGGAGCATCACTTGCCATTAAAAGCAGAATGCCCTCCGGTCAAGCAAAAATTGAGAAGAACTCATCAGGAGATGGCCATGAAAATCAAAGAGGAAGTTCAAAAGCAGATCAACGCAGGTTTCCTCGTCACTTCAGAATACCCTCAGTGGTTAGCTAACATTGTTCCCGTTCCTAAGAAAGACGGAAAAGTCCGCATGTGCGTCGACTACAGAGATTTGAACAAAGCTAGCCCTAAGGATGATTTTCCTTTACCACATATTGATATGTTGGTAGACAGTACAGCAAAATCCAAAGTTTTCTCGTTCATGGACGGATTTTCAGGATACAACCAAATCAAAATGGCACCTGAAGACATGGAGAAAACAGCTTTCATCACCCCCTGGGGCACGTTCTGCTATCGTGTTATGCCTTTTGGACTAAAGAACGCAGGGGCAACTTATCAAAGAGCCATGACTACGCTTTTCCACGACATGATGCATAAAGAAGTGGAAGTCTATGTGGACGACATGATTGCCAAATTAGAAAATGAAGAAGATCACATACAGAATCTGACAAAGTTATTTCAACGCTTACGGAAGTTTCAGCTTCGCCTGAACCCCAACAAGTGTACCTTTGGTGTCTACTCAGGAAAACTCCTTGGACGTCTGAATTACATCTCGAGATTCATATATCTCATGACTGCAACTTGTGCTCCTATTTTCAAACTTCTACGGAAAAATCAAAGTTGCGTCTGGACAGACGATTGTTAGAAAGCGTTCGACAGCATTAAAGAATATCTGCTCGAACTACCCATCCTGTCTCCTCCAGTGGAAGGAAGACCTTTGATAATGTACTTAACCGTCTTAGAAGATTCCATGGGTTGTGTCCTTGGACAGCAAGACGAGACGAGAAGAAAAGAGCATGCCATTTACTACCTAAGTAAGAAATTCACTGACTGTGAATCCCGCTACTCCATGCTCGAGAAGACGTGTTGTGCTTTGGCCTGGGCTGCCAAGCGTCTCCGCCAGTACATGATTCGACATACTACTTGGTTGATCTCTCATATGGATCCAATCAAGTACATCTTCGAGAAGCCGGCCTTAACTGGGAGAATTGCCCGTTGGCAGATGTTGTTATCAGAATATGACATTGAGTATCACACACAGAAAGCCGTGAAAGGAAGCGTTCTAGCTGAGCACCTGGCTCACCATCCACTCAATGGTCATGAATCAACCAGTTTTGACTTTCCGGACGAGGACGTCATGTACCTTAAGATGAAAGATTGCGACGAGCCACTACCAGACGAAGGACCTGAGATAGGATCCCAATGGGGCTTAATCTTTGACGGAGCTGTCAATGCTTATGGACGAGGAATTGGGGCAATCATTGTTACACCTCAGGGTACCCATATTCCATTTACTGCCAGATTAACTTTCAAGTGCACAAACAATAAGGCCGAATATGAAGCTTGCATCATGGGTCTCGAAGAAGCCGTGGATCTAAGAATCAAACACTTGGATGTATACGGAGATTCTGCTTTGGTCATTAATCAAATCAAAGGAGAATGGGAAACACGCCAACCAGGGCTAATTCCTTACAAAGACTACGCGAGAAGATTGTTACCATTCTTCGACAGGGTAGATTTTCATCACATTCCTCGCGAAGAAAACAACTTGGCTGATGCATCAGCCACACTCTCTTCCATGATTAGGATAAATCATTGGAATGACATTCCTCGGATCGATGTTATGCGCCTGGATAGGCCAGCTCATGTTTTCACAGTAGAAGCAATCATCGACGACAAACCGTGGTATCACGACATCAAGAACTTTCTTCAAAAGCAAGAGTACCCTCTTGGGACGTCAAAGAAAGATAGAAAGACTTTGAGAAGGTTAGCTTGTAGATTCTTCCTGAATGAAGATGTTCTGTACAAGAGAAACTTCGACATGCTTCTACTCAGATGCGTTGACAGAAAAGAAGCAGAAGTGCTCATGAGAGAAATACATGAAGGTTCCTTTGGTACTCACACCAATGGACATACCATGACAAGGAAAATACTGAGAGCAGGATATTATTGGCTGACGATGGAGTCAGATTGCTACCAGTACGCAAAGAGGTGTCACAAATGTCAGATCTACGCCGATAGAATTCGTGTGCCACCATCTCTTCTCAACATACTCTCTTCCCCTCGGCCTTTCTCCATGTGGGGAATCGACATGATTGGAATGATCGAGCCAAAAGCGTCCAACGGACATCGCTTCATCTTGGTAGCTATAGACTATTTCACCAAATGGGTCGAAGCAGCTTCATATGCAAACATTACAAGACAAGTTGTCGTCAGGTTTATCAAGAATCACATCATCTGTCGCTACGGCATTCCTAGCAAGATAATCACTGACAATGGGTCAAATTTGAATAACAAAATGATGAAGGAGCTTTGTGAAGAATTCAAGATTGAACATCACAACTCACCTCCTTACAGACCAAAGATGAATGGAGCTGTAGAAGCAGCTAACAAAAACATCAAGAAAATCGTTCAGAAGATGGTCATCACTTACAAAGATTGGCATGAAATGCTCCCGTTTGCTCTTCATGGTTACCGTACATCAGTACGTACTTCGAATGGAGCAACTCCTTTCTCCCTTGTATATGGCATGGAAACATTCCTACCCATAGAGGTTGAGATCCCATCAATGAGAGTCTTGATGGAGGCGAAATTAACAGAAGCCGAGTGGTGTCAAAGCAGATTCGACGAATTGAACTTAATCGAAGAAAAGCGCATGACAGCTTTATGCCACGGTCAGCTATATCAACAAAGAATGAAGAAAGCTTTCGACAAAAAGGTTCGACCTCGCACAATCAAAGAAGGCGACCTTGTACTCAAAAAGATTCAATCTTTTCTCACAGATTCGAGAGGGAAATGGACTCCCAATTATGACGGCCCCTACGTGGTCAAGAGAGCTTTCTCAGGAGGAGCCTTAATACTCACGACTATGGATGGAGAAGAATTCACCCGTCCTGTGAATGTCGACGCAGTCAAGAAATACTTCGCCTAAATAATCAAAAGAACAGCTCGCTAAGTTGAAAACTCGCAAAGAGTGACTTAGGCAAAAAAGAGCGTCTCGGTGAATCGAAAACCCGAAAGGGCGATTCAGGCAAAAGTTAGAGACATAAAAAATAATAATCAATCCCGGTAGACTTAAAACCCGAAAGGGGTAGTTTACGCAAAAGTTAGGGATATATGGCAAGTAACTGTGTTCAGGACAAACTTGATCATTCCAAAATCCATAGCGGAGTATTCATCAGCAGTAGGTCATCTTCTACGAAGCACGAATACAACGCAACTCGGAGTGGAAGGGAAAGATAACGGTCGTCACGTTTCATCGTAGCCCTTTTCCCGAAAAATTACCAATTTCCAACTTTGTAAATACTCCATGGAATCAAGCATTTGGCTGATTACCATTCCATAAATAATAATTTGAGCCTTGTGCCTTTCTTTGCAAATCGAGTCTTATTTAGTTTCTTGAAATGCATTTTAAGTTTAAACAGTCATTTTCTTGAAACAAATGTTTTCATAAAATAAAATGAATTTACTTGCAAATAATAAAGGTGAAATTTCTTTCTGAGGTTTACAAACAATAGGAAGAATGCAAACAGTTGCTCCGAGAACGGTTGAGACTCCGGGAACCAAGATTTCCCCATGAGGTCGCTTTGCGAACATCTCCCGATGACGGATCTTCACTTCAATTCATATTACTCACTTCGGACAGCGGACAACTAATAACCAGGTATTCCCGACAGAGTTCGAACTACAAGAAGAGGACATCTTCTGATCAACAAGATTCAAGTCGTATCATAGGATTTTACATCCGCGACAATTCTATTCACTTTCACTTTACATTTTATATTTGTCATAATATTCATGCATACATTATAACTACATAGTCGAGTCAGGCTTTGATCATGTGAATGCCCGAGTCATTAAAGCATATACTCAAGATTCCCCTGCAAAATTGTGAGAGGGTTTTTCTTCTAGAGAGAGGAGGTTCATACACCAAAATTCCCCAAGCAAGTCGACAAATGGTAGTCTCCCTCAAAGAGATAGTTTGTTCACTTTTGGAATTCCCCAACTAAGAATCTCCTGCAGAGCGACGCTCGACAATCTTCTTCAAATAAGATAGTTTGTTTTGCATTTTGGAATTCCCCAGAGGGTCGATGAACGGTTCTCTTCTCCAAGAAGTGTGGATTCCCCGACATAATTGATAAGTGGTAGTTTTTCCTCTTGGAAAACAGTTTGGTATTCCCCCAGCAGGGTCAAGAGATGCCACTCTTCGTCAAAGGAAACAGTTTGGTATTTCCCCAGCAGGGTCAAGAGATGCCACTCTACGTCAAAGAAAATAATTGGGAATCTCCCCAACAGATCAACAAATGATCCCCAGCAAAGTCAGTAAATGGCAGTCTTTTTCGGGCAAAAATAACGAAAGGTAGCCTTCTTCATGAAGACAGTTCGTTTCGCTCAAAGATTCCTCAACAAAGTTGGCAAATGGCAGTCTCTTTCAGCAGAAGACAGTTTGCTCACTTTCTTTCACGACAGGATCAACAAATGGCAGTCTCTCCCAGTAGAAGACAGTTTGTTTCCCTAGCAATTGGCAAATGGCGGTCTTTCCCCAAGGAAAGACAGTTTGTCTGTTAAAAACTCAAGAAATCGACGAATGGCAGTTTCTTCAAACAGTTTGTCTGTTTCTAGGATGTTTCATCCCCATCAGAGTTGACAAATGGCAGTTTTCCTCCTAGGAAAACAGTTTGTTAATTCCCCTCAGAGTTGACAAATGGCAGTTTTCCTCTTAAGAAAAACAGTTTGTTGATTCCCCGGCATGAATCGACAAATGGCAGTTTTCCTCCTAGGAAAACAGTTTGTTAATTCCCCTCAGAGTTGACAAATGGCAGTTTTCCTCTTAAGAAAAACAGTTTGTTGATTCCCCGGCATGAATCGACAAATGGCAGTTTTTCCTCTTGGGAAAACAGTTTGTTGGTTCCCTGGCATAAGTCGGTGAATGTTGGTTTTCACCCCGAAAACAGTTCGTACGCCTTCAAGCAAAGTCATTAGCCCCTCAAAAGATCATGAGGCCATATGACATTCTTTCAAAGACGTCAAGTCAAAAGGGAAGATGGTGAAGTTTCTCTACTACCATCAAATGGCGTCTCATCTCCAAGTGCTGATGAGAAGTTTGATGAGGAAACAAACCTTTGAAGTTTCTCTACTACCATCAAATGGCGTCTCATCTCCAAGTGCTGATGAGAAGTTTGATGAGGAAACAAACCTTTGAAGTTTCTCTACTACCGTCAAATGGCGTCTCATCTCCAAGTGCTGATGAGAAGTTTGATGAGGAAACAAACCTTTGAAGTTTCTTTACTACCATCAAATGGCATCTCATCTCCAAGTGCTGATGAGAAGTTTGATGAGGAAACAAATCTTTGGAAATTTTCTCTTTATCAGAGATATTGTCCAAACACGGCCGAGACCAGTTTTGAGATATGGACATCCGAAACAAGGGGGAGGTTGTTTACCTTTTTCTAAGTGTCAACACTTAGTTAAAGAAGATGGATTGACCATTCTACACTGCCATCCATTCACCAGAGTCCACATCAAGTATTTCTACAGGAGTTTGTCACCTCATCCCCCGCCAAGTGCGACAACGGGATCAAGTCATGCAAGGATTTTATCAATTACAACATCTCATGAGCGCCCAAAATTCGGGCATTCTTTGATATTTAAGTCTCTTTCACGCAGGAGAGATCGAGATATCAATCTCTCTCCCTCCAGATAAAAGAAACTTAAATAGGGGCATCTGTCATACCCTAATTTTTGACCCCCCCTGAGATGACATATCTTCAGGATTTTCATCAGGTCAAAACTAGTGCCCAAAGCAGTCACTTCTTCATCTGGCATTTAATCAAGGATGTTCAAAGACAAGAAAACTCAGGCAAAGGATCAATCAGTAGAAGAATTAGTCTCTAACATAATCATAGGACTCAAGAGCTTCATTTTCTCACCTATGATTGATTTAGACACCCAGTCCTCTGAATACAGATTTACTCAGGTCACCAGACTAGGGTTTTTGAGCCTATCAAGGACTAAAATCAGGGATCACCTTTGGGAAACTCTAAAAAGCCCCAGGAGATCATTCAAAGACATCAATCATCTTCAAATAGCTCATATAACAAGATCCACTGGACATTACACCTCAATTCAAAGTCTACAGTCATCATTTTCATCTGGTCGACAATTAGGGTTTTTGACCTAATTCACCAGGATAGTTGACTTTTAATCAGAGGCATGGATCCAAAACTCAAGACATGATTCAAGAACTTTTACCACCTCAATATAACCCATTTACATCACTCATTTGAGGAGAAGATCTTGATTCTACACAAAAGTCCCAAATCTCACTTTATCTGGAAAAAGTCAACTGTATGGGATCACCTTTGACTTTTAAGATTTTTGGTCAAACCATGACTTTCAAGGATCAATATCATCAATATATGGATATTAAAGTCATTTGACCAAAGAAATTCAAGAAGAATCTTCAAGGAGCAAAAAGTTGGGAATTAGGGTTTTTGAGGGCAGTATGGGAACTCAAAATTTCACCTACACAACTCAAAAAACTTCCAACATGAAAGTTGTAGATCTTGCAAAATAAAACAACATATTACAATGGAACTTTTTTCAAAAGATCAATCATTTAAGAGTTTTGGAAATTTTGAAGTTTTAGGTCATAAACACTTAGAAAATTTTCTAAGTGTTTTAACCTAGTTTTCTTCCAACTTTGGCCCCATTTTTCACAAATTTGCCAAAGGATTCTGAAGAAACTCCAAACTAATGATTTGAATTATATGTTTAGGGCTTTCCAAATTGTGTTCAACCTTCTCCAAATTCATTTTGAGCTAGGAGTTATGCTTGTTCAAAGTTGGCATCATGAAGTGAAATTATAGGTCATGCATCATTTTGAACTTTGCAAATTTTGTGCACATGACCTCAATTATGGATGCTACACGACCCATAACACATCTGAAAACATGCCATGCATTCATTTTCACCATGCCATGATAATTGAGGAAGATTCCTAAAACAAGAACATGTGATTATGTAATGATTACATTTGAGAATTTATGGCAAATTGATGAATCACCCAAGGAATCTTCTCACCAACCAATTAGAGCTCACTTTGTATCTGAAATGTTCCCTAAGATCAGATAGAATCAATGGATAGGGAGCTGGCTCGAAAATGCAATGATCACACTTGGATATTCTTTGAAATTTCTTCATGGCTAAGAAACCAAATTCACTTCACTAAGCAAGCTCACTCTCTCAATCAGTACTGAATCATTTGCCTATAAATAGGAGAGCATACCTCAGTAGAAAAACACACCAAAGCAACCATATTCCTTGCTTTCTCTTTCTCTTCTCATGCTTATTGTTTTTCAAAGTTCTTTGGCAAGAAGAATCGTTTTCTTCAAACCAGAGCTTATCTTTGGAAAGTAAGCATTCTAACATCTCAAGGGGGTTCATTTGAGGTGATCCAAGCACCTGGATCACTTCTGTAAGTGAGGGAACGCCATTGTTGCTCTCACTTTGGAGCTGTTGCAGTTGGAGGTCCATAGAGCAATTCAGAAGGTTTCCAACAAAGCCAAGCATCCAGGCACGTTCCATAGGAGGTAGTGGAGCTATCCAGATGGTCGCAGCTCATCTGTAACTGCAGATTCATCATCCTCCATGTTCACTTGAAGCTCAAATCGAGGGAGGTCCATAGAGCAATTCAGGAGAATTGAAGTTACAATAGGCATTCAGTTAGCATCACTGAGTCCCAAGGAAGCTTTTGGGATCATTCATACAAGCCCAGGTGCTCTCTACCATCCTCACGACCTCCATTTTCAGAGGCAAGTTTCTGAACTCCACCTCTTTAATTTAAGCACTCTTTGTGGTAAAGCTCGATTCTATCTTGTTCAGCATCATCAGAGGATTAAAAACCCTCTATCATCAATCATTTATGCTTCAGTATAGTCATTTAATTTGAATTCCAAATTTTAGGGTTCTTCACGTATTTTAGATAAAATCAGTAGATATAGTTAATATAAATTCATAATAGTTACATATCTAGAATCGTGAGTGAATTTAGAACAAGTTTGGTCTTTATATCGTTGCAAATGGTTGAGAATTGAGATAGTTCAAAAATTCAAATTGTTGGAGCTTGAGGAAGAAGATGACAATGGTGGTGGCGCGCAAATTTCAAATCTGAGGGCCAAGTTTATTTTATTTTGAATGGTTTGTGTTTTACAAACGAATTCATCGTTTGCCCTAGTGGCCTCACATGCGCTCTTAGTCTCCTCATGCCCAAGGTCTGGGGTTCGAATCCCCCTCGCCTCAGACCTTTTGATTTTATTTTCTTTTTGCTCCTATACACTAGAGCAATATATGAATTGCATTGAAGCCAGTTTGCTATCACCACACGCGCGTTGGCTCAGTGGTGTTTGTTTTGAGTGTGTGACCTAGAGGGCGTGGGTTCAAATCCTCCAAGGGCCAAACTATTTTTTTTAACACCCATTTTCTTTCATTTTTCTCACAAACTTCACACAATTAATTCACCTATCAAATTAATTCATTTTCACTTCATTTTTCACACACTTGTTATTTAATACACCTATTTTATGAATAACCAAAAAATCATAAAAAATATTATTTATTTCATGTATTTTAATTAGGTTTAAAATAGTATGTTTTAAATGTTTTCTTAAATACTTTAAAATATATATATTCATTTTGTTTTAACCTAATTACTTTGTGAATAATTTTATGATAAAACCCTATTTATTTAGGTCTTAATTAGGTATAGATTTCATCTTTTGCCTTAATTAAGTTGACTTTTGTCAATTTGCAAAACTGTTTTCAATCTCCGATTAAACAGACGATTAAGGTTTTCAAACAACAAAACCTTATATCATTTCAATCATTTTCAACTGTTTCTCATAACAGTGAATCATTTTTCAAATGGGCCTCTAATAGAGTATAAGTCCCAACACCTTCTTCTCTTCTTAGCTTGTTTTCAAAACTGTATTTTCAAAATCTTCTTTCTGTTTTCAAAACATTCTTCTGGTATTTGAAGGGCATTATTCCCGGTGAAACTCTTCAGATACCTATGTGACCTTTGTCCATCTTCACTTCTTCTGTTTTCAAAAAAACATTAACTGTTTATTATATATATTCAACTGTTATCCATCAATTGCTGGTAAGGCTCTGTACATACTTCTTCAAAGGCCTCCACTCCATCCAGGTTAGGCTTTACAAGCTTTCAATTTACAGTCTTTATTTAAATTACTGTCAAATATAAACTGTGCATATATATTAGTTTAGAACTACGTTTGAGTATAAACCCTAGGACAGTTAAACTATATATATATATATTATAGGAATATGACCTAGGATTGAGAATGTCTTTTCGGTGAAGGCTCTTTCCTAATTAGAGATCTGTAGTTCAAACCCCCAAGATGAATTATTCCCGGTGAAACATCTTGGCAAAAACCTTAGAATCCAAAAAAATAGGACACATCCACCCAAAGAGGAATTATTCCCGATGAAACCTCTTACCCATTTGCTTAAAGCCAAAATAAGTTCAAAACTACATAGCTTTCTCTTGTGCTATAACAAGGACCCTCGATGACCCTCGATTAGCCTCCTCTTGGGCTTTGTACAAGGACCCACAGGCTTCTTAAAAGCTTTTCCAGCTTCCTCTTGAGCTTGTATACAAGGACCCATCAGGTTTCTTATAAACATAGGAACAGGTCTTTAGTCACCTTTTAACATACCCTGGTGAGTTTCTTCCAATTTAAACCAGACTTTAAACAAGCTAAGTTTGTCTCAATTTTACATTGAGTACACCTTTTGGAATGAGAGACATGGACAGTCTCTGTCACCCTTATCCACATCAATCTTCCTTAGCAGAGTTTAGGATCCATGTTTTGTTTATCCTCAGTCAGTGTCAGCCTCCATCTTGGGCTTTAAACAAGAAGTCTCATTAGATATTCATTCTTTCATCTTAATCAAAACCCCTGGAAAGGGTTAGCCTCCATTCATTCTTTCATTTTAACAAAAACCCCTGGAAAGGGTTAGCCTCCACACATTCCTTCATTTTAACAAAAACCCCTGGAAAGGGTTAGCCTCCAAAATCACTTCTTCAAAAACCAAAGATTCATTTCTCTTAGGAGATAATTTCCCCAAAAGAGTCAAAACCCCTGGAAAGGGTCAGCCTCCAAAAACATGACAAAAATCAGTCTTTTAACAGACAATTTCTCCAACTGAGTCAAAATCCCTAGAAAGGGTTAGCTTCCAAAAAAATCAGTCTTTTAATAAATAAATCCTTCAATAGAGTCAAAATCCAACAAAAAATAGTTAGCCTCAACCTTGGGCTTCATACAAGGCACCAAAACAATAAAACCTCCCTGTTAATAGTCAGCCTCAACCTTGGGCATTGTACAAGGCAGATAATAGAGTCTCCCCTAGTGAGTCCTTCATTTTTTCAGCAGCCACAACCTTGGGCTTTGTACAAGGCAGATAAACCATATTTCATGTGTCAAAGATTCCTAACATCCAGGATCTTCTCCCATAGAGTCATCCATACTCAGTTTATTTAAGAGTCCGCCACAACCTTGGGCTTCATACAAGGCAGAAAATAATGTTTTCCCTAGTTAGAGTCAGCCTCAATTCTGGGCTTTGTACAGAACACCAAATAAAACCCATCAAAATAGACACTCCCCAAGTAGAGTCAGCCTCAATTCTGGGCTTTGTACAGAACATAAAAATCTCTTGTAAATTAATCCCCAGAGTCATAATAATAATCAATCAATCAAAAAGCCTCAAGCTTGGGCCTCATATAAGCCAGTTAAAAAATCAAATCTTTTATACAGTAGATAGACATAGCTTATCTCTATAGAGAGATCTTTCTTCTATCTCACCACATTCAAACAGACAAACATTACATTTCATTTCAATTTCAATCAAGTCTCCCATTTAGGATTTTGAAAGGCATGAGCTGGCAGTAAAACCCAGACATGTGGTAACTTTCCCTAATTTGGATGAGCATCTTTTTTTCATTTAAGAGATACTAGCATACTTGCAAACACACAAGTAAGGTCACTCTCTTAATGAAATAAATTCAATCATTTTGTCACTCTTTTAAAATGTTTGTGGTGGAATAGTAGAAATACCTCTCTATAAAGATGACTTCATGTCTCTTTACTGTAAACAGAGATTTAATTCAAGCTTCAACCTTGAGCTTCAAGCAAGGCACCCAAAAACAATTAATAATCAATTAGTTCCCCGAACTACATTAAGCTCTGACTTCCATTAGGGATATGTAGGCATGAGGTTCACAAGGAATCTCAGCGAGCTAATAAAATACCAAAAATAGTCAGTCTGTCTGGTCTGTCTTTCTTTTATTCAATTCAATTCCTTCTCCTAACACAAAGGAGAAACTTTCCCAATCATTAGCAGTAAACACAATCACAATGACACAGAGAAGGTTCCTGTAGAGTACTACAGATATGTAGGGTGTTTAAACACTTCCCTATGTATAACCGACCTCCCGGACTCCAGAATTTCTAGTCTAGGTGAAATCCCCACACTTAGCAAACTCCTAGGGTTTAGTTGAGATCTTTTTTCCCCTTTCCTACTCGTAGGACAATAAGAAAGTTCGTGTGATATCGTAGGAAGAACTGAAACAAAATTCATCCCACCACGGGCGCATTCTCCTTTCAAATTTCGCGTGAAGGGTCTAGCGTGCCGTCCTCCCAAGTGAAACGGGGAGGTAAAAAAACGACACCACACTCACGATCTTCATTTTCAGAGGTAAGTTTCTCAACTCCACCTCTTTAATTCATGTACCTTTTTGGATAAAACTCAACACCATTCTATTCAGCATCATAAGAGGATTAAAAACCCTCTATCATCAGTCATTTATGCTTCAGTATAGCCATTTAATTTAATTTTCAAATTTTAGGGTTCTTCACGTATTTTAGATAATTCAGTAGATGTAGTTAATATAAATTCATATTAGTTACATATCTGGAATCGTGAGTGAATTTAGAGCAAGTTTGGTCTTTACATCTTTGTGAATGGTTGAGAGTTGAGAGAGTTCAGAAATTCAAAATTTGAGAGCTTGAGGAAGAAGATGACAATGATGGTGGCACGCAAATTTCAAATCCCAGGGCAGAGTTTATATTATATTTAATGATATGCGTTTCATAAACGAATGAATAACTTGCCCCAGTGGCCACACATGCGCTCTTAGTCTCCTCATGCCCAAGGTCTGGGGTTCGAATCCCCCTCGCCTCAGACCTTTTGATTTTATTTTCTTTTTTGCTTCTATACACTTGAACACTATATGAATTGCATTGAAGCCAGCTTACTATCACCACACGCGCGTTGGCTCAGTGGTGCTTGTTTTGGGTGTGTGACCTAGAGGGCGTGTGTTCAAACCTTGGAGGAGACAAAACCATTTTTTACCACTAATTCCCTTCATTTTTTTTCCACAACTTCACACAATTAATTCACCTATCAAATTAAATCATTTTCACTTCATTTTTCACACACTTGTTATTTAATATACCTATTTCATGAATAATCAAAAAAATCATAAAAATATTATTTATTTCATATATTTTAATTAGGTTTAAAATAGTATGTTTTAAGTGTTTTCTTAAATGCTTTGAAAATATATATATTCATTTTGTTTTAACCTAATTACTTTGTGAATAATTTTATGATAAAACCCTAATTATTTAGGTCTTAATTAGGTATAGATTTCATCTTTACTTTAATTAAGTTGACTTTTGTCAATGTTCAAAACTGTTTTCAGTCTCCAATTAAACGGATGATTAAGGTTTTCAAACAACAAAACCTTATATCATTTCAATCATTTTCAACTGTTTCTCATAAACGGTAAATCATTTTCAAGTGGGCCTCTAATAGAGTGTAAGTCCCAACACCTTCTTCTCTTCTTAGCTTGTTTTCAAAAACTGTATTTACAAAATCTTCTTTCTATTTTCAAAACATTCTTCTGGTATTTGAAGGGCATTATTTCCGGTGAAACTCTTCAGATACCTATGTGACCTTTGTCCATCTTCACTTCTTCTGTTTTCAAAAACCATTAACTGTTTATCATATATACATATATATATATATATATTCAAATGTTATCCATCAATTACTGGTAAGGCTTTGTACATACTTCTTCAAAGGCCTCCACTCCATCCAGGTTAGGCTTTACAAGCTTTCAATTTACAGTCTTTATTTAAATTACTGTCAAATATAGAACTGTTTATATATTGTTTAGAACTGCGTCTGAGTGTAAACCTTAGGACAGTTAAACTATATATATATTATAGGAATATGGCCTAGGATTGAGAATGTCTTCCCGGTGAAGGCTCTTTCCTAATTAGAGATTTGTAGTTCAAAACCCCCAAGATGAATTATTCCCGGTGAAACATCTTGGCAAAAACCTTAGAATCTAAAAAAAATAGGACACATCCACCCAAAGAGGAATTATTCCCGGTGAAACCTCTTACCCATTTGCTTAAAGCCAAAATAAGTTCAAAACTACATAGCTTTCTCTTGTGCTATAACAAGGACCCTCGATGACCCTCGATTAGCCTCCTCTTGGGCTTTGTACAAGGACCCACAGGCTTCTTAAAAGCATTTCCAGCTTCCTCTTGAGCTTGTATACAAGGACCCATCAGGTTTCTTATAAACATAGGAACAGGTCTTTAGTCACCTTTTAACATACCCTGGTGAGTTTCTTCCATTCTTTAAACCAGACTTTAAACAAGCTAAGTTTGTCTCAATTTTACACTGAGCACACCTTTTGGAATAAGAGACATGGACAGTCTCTGTCACCCTTATCTTCATCAATTTTCCTTAGCAGAGTCTAGGATCCATGTTTGCTTATCCTTAGTAAGTGTCAGCCTTCATCTTGGGCTTTAAACAAGAAGTCTCCATTAGATAATCTTTCTGCCATCAGTCAAAACCCCTGGAAAGGGTTAGCCTCCAAATCATTTCTTTCATTTTCAACAAAACCCCTGGAAAGGGTTAGCCTCCAAATCATTTCTTTCATTTTCAACAAAACCCCTGGAAAGGGTTAGCCTCCAAAATCACTTCTTCAAAAAAAACAAAGATTCATTTCTCTTAGGAGGTAATTTCCCCAAAAGAGTCAAAACCCCTGGAAAGGGTCAGCCTCCAAAAACATGACAAAAATCAGTCCTTAAACAGACAATTTCTCCAACTGAGTCAAAATCCCTTGAAAGGGTTAGCTTCCAAAAAAAATCAATCTTTTAATAAATAAATCCTTCAATAGAGTCAAAACCCAACAAAAAAACAGTTAGCCTCAACCTTGGGCTTCATACAAGGCACCAAAACAATAAAACTCCCCTGTTAGTAGTCAGCCTCAACCTTGGGCATTGTACAAGGCAGATAATAGAGTCTCCCCCAGTGAGTCCTTCATCATTCAGGTAGCCACAACCTTGGGCTTTGTACAAGGCAGATAAACCATATTTCATGTGTCAAAGATTCCTAACATCTAGGATCTTTTCCCCATAAAGTCATCCATACTCAGTTTATTTAAGAGTCCGCCACAACCTTGGGCTTTGTACAAGGCAGAAAATAATGTTTTCCCTAGTTAGAGTCAGCCTCAATTCTGGGCTTTGTACAGAACACCAAATAAAACCCATCAAAATAGATTTTCCCTGAGTAGAGTCAGCCTCAATTCTGGGCTTTGTACGGAACATAAAAATCCCTTGTAAATTAATCCCCAGTGGAGTTTTCTCCCAGAGTCATAATAATAATCAATCATTCAAAACGCCTCAAGCTTGGGCCTCATACAAGCCAGCTAAAAAGTCAAATCTATAGACATAGCTTATCTCTATAGAGAGATCTTTCTTCTATCTCACCACATCAAACAAACAAACAAACATTACACATTTCAATTTCAATCAAAGTCTCCCATTTAAGATTTTGAAAGGCATGTGCTGGCAGTAAAACCCAGACATGTGGTAACTTTCCCTAATTTGGACGAGCATCTTTCTTTCATTTAAGAGATACTAGCATACTTGCAAACACACAAGTAAGGTCACTCTCTTAATGAAATGAATTCAATCATTCTGTCACTCTTTTAAATTGTTTGTGGTGGAATAGTAGAAATACCTCTCTATAAAGATGACTTCATGTCTCTTTACTGTAAACAGAGATTTAATTCAAAGCTTCAACCTTGAGCTTCAAGCAAGGCACCCAAAAATAATTAATAATTAATTAGTTCCCCGAACTACATTAAGCTCTGACTTCCATTAGGGATATGTAGGCATGAGGTTCACAAGGAATCTCAGCGAGCTAATAAAATACCAAAAATAGTCAGTCTGTCTGTCTGTCTTTCTTTTATTCAATTCAATTCCTTCTCCTAACACAAAGGAGAAACTTTCCCAATAATCATTAGCAAACACAAACACAAATGACACAGAGAAGGTTCCTGTAGAGTACTACAGATATGTAGGGTGCTTAAACACTTCCCTATGTATAACCGACCTCCCGGACTTCAGAATTTCTAGTCTAGGTGAAATCCCCACACTTAGCAAACTCCTAGGGTTTAGTTGAGATATTTTTTTCCCTTTCCTACTCGTAGGACAAATAAGAAAGTTCGTGTGATATTGTAGGAAGAACTGAAATAAAATTCATCCCACCACGGGCGCATTCTCCTTCCGAATTTCGCGTGAAGGGTCTAGCGTGCCGTCCTCCCAAGTGAAACGGGGAGGTAAAAAAAACGACACCACAACGTCAAAAATGTATATTTTATTAGAAAAAAAAAATGAATTAACTAAGTAGTCTTCTACCAAATCGTTCGTGCAGGTCGCGCAATATTGTTATGAATAGAAAATAAATATAGTATAGTGTAGGGGTGTTCAAAACCAAACCAACCTAATAGAAAATCGAAAACCAAACCAAATCAAACCGAAACCGCAAAAAACCGCATTTGATTCTGATTAGTTTGGGTCATCTTTTAACAAAATCGCACGGTTCGGTTTGCGGTTTGTATTTTGTAAACCGAACCAAACCGAATCAAACCTCATTATGTTACAACCTAACTTTTACTTAACTCACATCCAACCCAAACTTAAATCTATTACACTTTAACCTTATGATTACGAACAATTTTCTCATCCTCACACATATGATTTTAGTCCCAATCTTCTCAAATCTTTAATAGCATTATCGCGCCTTCTTTGCCAGATACATCTTCCCTCTTTTTCTATTATCTATACTCTCTGATATTCTTTCTTTTTCACCTTTTCGTTTTTATGCAAATGTTTCCTATTTCAGTTGTATTTTTATCGCACATCTTCTCAACTCTTTTGTTTTTTCTTTTTCACTTTTACTAATCTATCGTCTCTTTTATTTTTATTTTTATTTTCATTCTAATAATTTTTATATTGTTTTATACTATTATTTTATATTTATTATTCCATTTTGTCAAATTTAATTTTTACATATTAAATAGAAAGTTGTTTTCAAAATATGACGAGTTCTGCTGTTATTTGATAGTGTATGAATGTCTAAATACAAAGTTATGTTGTCATCTATATGTATATGTATGGTTCAATAAAAATAATTTTAAAAAACCAAACCGAACCAAACCGCATTAGTTTGGTTTGGTTCGAATTTTTTTAAAATCCAACTGAACCAAACCAAACTGCATGATTTTTTCTCTTGCGGTTCGGATGATTTTTTTCGTCAAAACCGCCCAACCGCACTGCGAACACCCCTAGTATAGTGATGGTTAAGAAGTTTATATAAAAGATATACAAATGAAGTATTCTCGACTCGTTGGAAATAAATATTTCGGATGGAAAAAATATTCTCGACTCGTTGGAAATAAATATTTTATATGGAAAAAATAAAGGAAATAAGTAAATAGTCATCTACCCGTGCATTTGCATGGGTCGCACATTGTAGTTATATATAGTAAATAAATATAATATAGTGATGGTGTATATATATATATATAAGCAATCTCGAGTCGTCGAAGATGTATATTTTAATAAAAAAATAAAGGAAATAATTAAGTTGTCATCTACCCATTCATACAATGTCGTTTGAAATAGTAAATAAATATTATATATATATATATAAATAAGGGTTAATAGTAGTTTACCCTCCTGTAATATGAGCGTGTTTTGGTTTACCCCCCTACCGTTGCCAAAGACAGGTTTTGGCAACAGTTTTTTTGAAAAAACCGTTGCCTAAAGGTAGGGAGGGGGCAAAAGCAAAATTCGCTAACATTACAGGGGTTTGAATTACTATTAACCCTATAAATAATATTCTTAGAAGAAAGATTACTCTCTCTTTTCTTTGTTGATAATTTGAAAGATGACATGCTATGTTGGAATCACTTAACTAATGGTATTTTGCATTCAAAAGAGGCATTCCGTTTTATTTCGAAACATGCTATTTCCCTTCCTTGGGCAGCTTCGCTTTGGAGTCGATTTATTCCTCCTTCTAAATCATTACATGTTTGGAGGCTGCTTCATAAAAAGATTCCTACTGATAAGCAATTACAGATTAGAGGTGTCAAGATGGTTTCTAAATGTTCAAACTGCAACTGTCATGCTGAAGATACATAGCACCCGTTTTTAACTGTATTTTGCGTGCAAATTTTGGAGCTGGATCTATCATATTATAAATCTGCAAGCTATGGTTACGACAACTAATTTTTGGAAGCTCTCCGACAAAGCATCCTCTCCCCAGGGTGTGTATGCGATTAATGCTGCAATTTTTTTGGGTTGAATGAGATTTGGGCTGCTAGAAATTTAGTCTGTTATCTTCATAAGTGATAAGTGCCAAATTGTAGTTATTTGTGTATATAGTTTTACGACATATATTGTCTATTTTTCCTCAACTTATGCGTGAACGCGTGCATTTTCGTTATATTTGTACATATTAGATATTATTTACGTTTTTGATGAAGGATAGAAAAACACTTAGAAGGGGGAAGATTGAATTAGTGTAACTCAAAAACTTGGTAGATAAAAATAATCAACACAATGATTTTTATCCCGGTTCGTTGTTAACCAAACTACTCCAGTCCACCCCTTTAGAGTGATTAACCTCAACTGAGGATTTAATCCACTAATCCAACTGATTACAATGGTTTTCCACTTAGATACCCTCTAAGTCTTCTAGAGTCTACAGATCACAACTTGATCACTCTAGGAAATCCTTTTACAATCAATGTAAAATAAATGTTTACAAGAGTATAACTAGCTTCTAATAAAACTGTAATCACAAAGTAATATTTCTCTTAAGTTCTAGTTCTTAACACTCACTAACATATTACAAAGTTGTGAGGTTGAAGATGAAGTTCTTTTTGCTTTTCAGTTTAACAACATTTCTGTATATTTGCGCAAGAGTGTTGTATGTTGCTTCTGAATGGAACTTCTATATATAGGCGTTAAGAGGAAATGACCGTTGGGAGCATTTAATGCTTTGAGTGAATAGTACAACGTTGCATTTAATGTTTCACACTTTTGTCAACTACCTCGAGCCATGCTTTTGCTGCTTTTACTGACTTTGCCTTTTGTAGCTTCTAACGTTCCTTTTGTCAGTCAGAGATTTGACGTAATCGCCTTTCATCTTGTACTTTCTTCTGGACTCAAATTTTGTAGATAACAATGTTTGAATATTAGAGTCTTCAGCTTTGGTGCAGATGCAACTTCTGTTTTCAGACTTTGAAGTGCTTTGAGCGTGATACCATCAGAGCTTCAGAGCTTTGCTTCTGACTGCCATCTTCTGATGCTTTCCAGATCATGTTCTGATTCTGCAGGACCATCTTATGATGTCTTGCCAGACCATGTTCTGATGAAGCCATCCAGAACTTCTGGGTCAGTGCTTCTGAACATTGATTTGTGCATACTATTTATATATTTCCTGAAATGGAAAACTTAAAGGATTAGAGTACCACATTGTCTTATACAAAATTCATACATAATGTTATCATCAAAACTAATAATATTGATCAGAACATTTCTTGTTCTAACATTTGATTCATTTATGTAATGTTTGATAGTTTCTATTCATTTTTTAGGTATTGATGCGTATTTGGAGCATGAGCAATAAAGTGTCGAAGACACCGCTTCAAACGCGCGATTTTGAGCAATTCATCAACGGATAAGGCTCAAAATTAGGATGATAAAAACCATAAATTTGGTTGCCATTTATTCATTGTTAGATAGAGCATGGAATAAGCTTTCCAACGCTTCGAACCGGGCAGAAATCGGAGTTACGGTTCTCAAGTTATGCCCAAAACAAGATTTCATCTTTCTGTTGAGGGTGCTAAGCGCGGTCTGGGCGGTTCGAAAAGTCATTAAATAGGAAAAAATCACATTTTAAGGTTATGTTTTGGGGGTTTTTTGTTCCCAATCCATCAACCATCATTTTTTGGATAGATTAACTTAGAAAACAACTATGGAGCTTGCATTTGGTTGACCGGATGTGGATTGATCTTTGTGTATTCTCTATTTGTTGGGTTTTGTATATGTATTTACTTTGAACTCATGTATATTTGTCGCCCATGACGTTAGATAAAGCTTGCCTTACAAATTTTTGTTGATTGCTGTCTTATATTTTTGCTCTGTTTTAGGGATTTGAGTTGCTGTAGAGATAAACTTCTTCAATCCTTATCTAGGATGATTATCTGTTAGTTTCTGAACTCTAGATATAGATTTAAAGCTAACAATATATATGGGTGTCGAAGCTTAATGCTTTCGTGTTGGTTGTGTCGGTTGATAGATCGTCGATATGATTGATATGGATGTCTGCTGTGTTGTTGAGGTTGGCTGAGAGATCGTCGCCGAGATGATATAGTAGTTCTCTCTACTTTGGGTTAGAAATGACTTAGGTTGTGAGCGATGTTGGGTGACATTGACGAGTATTGTAGGTTGAGTATAACTGGTCGATAAGTTTAAGTTTGTGATAAGTAGATTGTATGCAATACTTGATTAGTCTTATCTTATCAAAAAATAAATTATTTTTGTGTTAATATTTACTTTTCCGTTTTCATATTTCAATTCATTTAAACCTGGGCTCGAAAACATAGAAACCGTTGAACGACATTCTAACGACCATCTCTGTGGACACGATAATTCCCGGATAAATATTTCCAAATCTTTTGTTGCCTGCCCTCTACCGCTTCTACAAAATGGCGCCGTTGTCGGGGATGGTTTTGTTGGAATTACATCGCAATAGTTCATGTGGTTTTGAGCTTTGTATATATCGTTTATATTGTATATGTTCACTTGTATATTTTCACTTGAAAATGTTTACTTATATATGTTTACAAATAAATATACTTTGGTTGGTGAATGTCGCTGAAACAAGTTGAACTCGGATTAACTTTTTAATAACAAATCTTCACTTTTCAACTTGTGTATCCAATATTCACCAACTTTATCTTTTTGTATGTTAATAGTTGAATGTGTTCATACTTGTACATTTATGTTTTCTTTTATGTTCGTACAATTGTTGTATATATTTGTACCCGTAACATTTGTTGAGTGTTTTGGTTAGGACACTTTCTTTAGATTGCGCGGTGAGACATCACCATGGCATTATGAGAGGAGGTTACTTTCCAGGTACTAATACAATAAAGGTGTCGAGCTAACAGCGTAAAACTAGCACTTGTTGGGAGGCACCCCAACGATTATAAGTTTTGTGTATTTTTTTCTCTAAATGAGTTGTGTTGGTGAAGTGGAGAGTGCATAGAAAAACTGTTGCATTTTGCTGATTTTTCTGCATTTTCTGTTGAGCATGCTTAGCACAGTCTAGCCCGCTTAGCACGCTCAACAAAGTTGATCCAGTGAATTCTTTTTGCTTCACTTGGCCTCTCTCTTTCCTTTTTCCCACTATCACCAAGGCTATTTAGTAGTAGATAATAGTTTTTTTCCTAATTCTTTTGTGGTTTTTCGTCGTCAATTTTGTTCCGTTAGCTTGAGAAATTTTTGAGGTGATTTGCCAAGATTGAGTTTATCAACTTATGGATGTATGGTAATGATATTATTTTTGAAGTTGTATCATTCAAGATACTCGTTTATCGCTTTCTATAGCATAACATGTTTAGGAAACTTTTTATTTGTATAATTACCATGTGATTCAGTCTTTTGCATTACTTGCTTGTTAATCGAATCACTTTAGTTCCCTATTTATCCACAAATGTGACGAAGCTTTCCATTGTTTACATATGCTGGAGGCCACAATCTTTGTTTTAACTGGATTTTATTATGCTTAATATTTTGTTTATGTTGATTTTATGAAAGCATGAAAAGAATCAAGGCATTTTGTTTCATTTTGAGCATAACCACCGAGCCAAATAGTTCAATTTACCTTGTGAGTATGTGAGGATTTGTTAACCCCTTTGAGATTTTTGTCAACATCCATGTTATTTCTTTAACTTCTATGCTTGCATTTAGTTCACTTATTTTGGTATGGATGTTAATTCTTTGTTTTCTTGAACCCTCAACCATGATTTTTGGTTTGAATTTTTACCTTGCCTTAGAAAGTAGGGAGTATTCACACTTTGATGTTGGTTGAATTCAAGTTGGGGAGTGAAATGTTTGCTACTTATTTGGTTATTTCTATGAGGTTGAAAGAGAAAAGAAAAAGAAAAAAATGTGAAAAATAAAGGATAAGAAAAAGAAAGAAAAAAAGAGAAAGGTTTTCAAAATGAAAAAAGAGAAAGGTTTTCAAAATGAAAAAGGAAAAAAGAAGTATGGAATAATTGTGCAAATAAGTAGTGTTTTGGTGTGATAACTTTGGATTATGGAAGAAGTTTAATTGAAATTGTGATGTTTGAGCTTTTGTGAATCGATCACTCCCTTCGGTTTAGGCAAGTTTTTGTTTCGATTAGCCTTAGGACTTATCCCTTGTTTGTTCACCCGACCACACTACAACCTTGAAAAGCCCTTGTGTTTCTTGCTTTTGTATCTTCAATGTGTTTTTTGGATGAATGCATAATTTAATCTTTTGTTTGTAAGATTGTTGGATGAGTGTTCAAAATCCTCACCTTTGTGTGTTTTTCATCCCTTGATTAATTTTTCCTAGGTGTGATTCATGATTAAGCTTGTATTGTTTTAGATGGTTTGATATTGTCGCACGCTCGCGAAAATGAACAGAGTCGCCACTAATATATTTATCCCACGAAGGGAAAGGAATATCAGAAAACATGGAATAAATAAAGGATAAGAAAAAGGTCTTGCGACCAAAGATCGGGTAAGAAGTCGGTTACGCAAGGGGAAGGTATTAGAACCCCTCACGTCTATGGTACTCCACAGGATCCACTTATGTTTGTTCTATTCTAAGGGTGAGTTATCTATAAATCTAAAGCTTAATGCTAAGGGAATGCATGCAAAAGAAAGAAAAGAAAATACGGGAAAAAAAGGATTATAAATAGTTGTGCTCGCTTAGGCCCCGCGACCTAATGCCTACGTATCCTTTTCAGGAATCAGAGCGCCGTAGTTCGGCTCATATGTTTTTGTTTGTTTTTGTGTTTTTTAGTTAAACAGTTACATTCGCACTCCGCTGCTCGAACTCTGGAGTCTTAAGCTGGGAATGGAGCGGAAATAACGTGTCCGATTAGGAGAAAAAATGCCCTGAAGGCAAGAGAAAGAAGAGAGATGATTGGTTTGTGTTTTTTAGGTGTAATTCCATGATGGACGAAACCCACTACAAGGCTTCGCATCACTTCCTTACTTTGTTTTAATTTGAACATTTATTAGATGTTTTAAGTGTTTTTGGTTAGGTGTCTTTTAAGGGAAATTAGTTTATGACTTGAATCATGCCTTAAAAGTTTAAGTGTTTAGAAATTAGAGAAATACATCAAAGCCTACGCCTCAATCATTTCTCTAAATAGCGAGTAAGAACATACATCGAGGCCTACGCCTCAATCATTTCTCCCACTAAGTAGAAAAGAACGTACATCGGGGCCTACGCCCCAATCATTTCTTTCCCATTATGAAAAAAGAGTATAAGCATGATTCGCGCCGTCCGTTTTTAATGTTTTAAAAGTTGAAAAGGAAAAGAACCTAATCTAATATGAACTAAAAGATTATTCTAAGTCCTAAATTGTCTAATTAAAGTTCTACCTAGAATTATAGGGTTTAAGGGAAATGAACTAGGCCTAATAGTCATGAAGATTATGGGTCCTAAAGTTCTAAAGGAATATACAAGTGAAGTCACAAAATTAAGCTTCAAAAGAATCAATGTACACAAATGATACAAAATAGTACACAAATTGACTAAAAGAAATGACTTGAAAATATAGCACCAAACATGAAAACAAATGATTCAAAATATAGTGCGAAAATGAATTAAAAGATACTATTTATTTTCTATGATTTTATGAAGAAAAAGAATTCTAATTAAGCAAAAAAAAAAATTAAAAGAGTTAGCCTAAAACTTATATTTTTGTGATTATTTTTATGTGACAAAATTATGTATTGAAGTCTAAGGGTTAGTAAGAAAAATTAGCAATTTAATTACTCAAAGAAAATGGTGAAAATCTAATTAAAATCTAAATTCTAGTAATTGAGAAAATAGAAACAGGGGTGTAAAATGAATCTATAGTGGTGAATAGCAGGCGCAAGGCCCAGTCAAATCAAGGCCCAGGAGACTATTTTTTGTTGAACAGATTTTTGTATGCAAAAGGATGGTGACGGGCCAAGGGGGGTGTGATCAGCAAAACGGCCCAAGATTGATTTTTGTTATGGTTTTGATCCATGTAGTTATTCAAATTCTTATTCAGAACAATAATAAATAAATAAATAATTACTTAAAAAAATAAAAAAAACATAATTGAAAGGGGATTAGGGTTGCACCTGTGTGGCGATTCAGCTTATTCTCTTCTCCTTCTTCGCGATGAAACGGTGCGGCTCTCTCCCTCTTCCCCGACGAATTCTCTTCCTCGCCGTGAGATCACCGTTCGGACACGCCTTCGTCACTTTGCCATACTCTTATCTCTCTCGATCCCTCTCGTATACATGGCTAACAACAAACAAGCTCGGAGACCGGCGATTCGTCCATCATGACAAAGACGAATGAAATCCAGAAACTCCTTTGCGACAAGGTATGTGATGTCAATTCGGAGTGTTCGTACCGATTTTCTTCTTTCTGAGTCTCTGTTGCGAACTGTGAATGGTTCTTGTTGTTGATTGTTTGTAGAGAGTGTGAAGATTGAAGTGTGAAGATGAATTGATGATGATGTTGCTATCGTGAAGATGGAGAAGGGTTGAAGAATGTGAAGGTGATGAAGGTTCTGAGATGAAGAGAGAGTGGTGGAAGAGTCAGGGTAGGGAGAGGATTGGAGTGATGATTGATGAGTGAAATAGTTGGAGGAGGTGCAGACGATGATGGAGAGCGAGTGAAGATGCCCCTGTTTCTCTTATATAGAATTTGAAGAAAGGAAGATAGCTTCAATGTTCAGGTGATTGCTTCTGTTTTTTTTGTTACCTCCCCATTGGGTTCTGTCATTGAATGTTATAGGTAGATTGAAATCTGTTGGGGGATGGTTAAGTAGTTATGAATTTTGTTAGAAATCGGTTATAGAGTGGTTAGGTTTCTGTTAAAGCTTGTAACTGTTAGTTACAAAACGGTTAGGGGTTAGTTAGGAGTATTGTTAGGTTGGTTACAGGATTAGTGAACTCTGTTATAGGTTAGTTACAGGGTGGTTTAAAATGGGTTATGAATTCTGTTATAAAACTGTATGCCGAGCTGAAAAGTTGTTAGAGATTAATGAGGAATCACCCAAATTTTGAATTGCCAACAGCTGAATTAGATGGCTTGATAATAGAATACTGAATAAATTATTGTTTGGCAGCAGCAATATCTAATGAATCTACAGGGCCAGCACTAGCTTCTTTTCAAATCCCTTTTCTGTTATCATTGCATAGCTCTGGTTTTACCAACTTAGAATCAGCAGAATTTGCGGTACCAATAGTACCTGCCAGCCTTGGCAAACTAACAAATCAAATACGTCTAGCCAGTACTTGCCTGAATTTAGAATATGAACTGGATATGCTTGAACTGTCCTCATGGGCCTGTATTTGAATGGGAAGTGTGTATGTATGAGTATGAGTTTGGATTGTTAATAGGGATTGGGTTCAAAAACAGTGGGCTGAGTGTGTTTGTGATAGTATGGAATTATTTGATTTTTGTATGGAATTGTATGAATGTGTGGAGTTGTTTAATTTATTGTTCTAAATTATTGGTTTAATGTGGCAGGGACAGGTTTATGTTTAAAGCAACTTGGTGAGTGCAAAGAGACTTGGCATGGTTGGATGAGCAAAATGAATCAAGGCTAAGGATAAGAACAAGTCACCCTAGGTTTAGGAATTTGATTTTTTTGTAATGAATTTTGTAAGAAAAAGATACACTCGATTTATGTATGGATACTTGAATGATTGTTGAAAGGATTATGGGTGGATTGTATTTTGTAATGAGTTCGAAATCTTGGACTTAATTGTAAACAAAGTGTACTCTTTTTTTTTTTGTAATTTTCGGAAGAATATACAATGTACTTTTGTTCTTTAAAATGATTCGTAAACTCCGCATAAACTCAAGTTAAATCTCGATGTGGTATCCCATAGTTTGATGACGGAAAAGCCCACAACTCAAACCTTGACTTTTGATCATGATGGATGTATAAATAATTTGAATCCACCTTAAGTGAGAGCCTTGAAACAATGGTAAAATTGCAACTCTTCAAAATCCTTAATCGCTAGATGAATGCGTGACTTATGTTAGATGGCCTAATATGCGAATGATTATAAGAACAATGAGCCAGTTAGGAGTAAAAAATGGATGGGCAAATTTTGGGGTGCAACAGCTGCCCCTATTTAATCATCTTAAACCTGAAGGAGAGATTGGTGTTAGCCTTTCGATCATTCAAGGTAGAAGAAGATTAAATATCCAGAGAACCTGAAAATTTGCCTGATGGGAGATAGGATCCATTGGGGAAAATATGGTGTCAAATCCACTGGGGAAGATTGTATCAACTCTGGGTTGAACAAATTAACTCTGGGTTAGAAATGAAATAAACATCAACTCTGGGTTGAAAGAGAAAAGTAGGTCAACTCTGGGTCGAAGAATAAAGGGAAGTCAACTCTGGGTCGGATAAGAGATAAACACCAATTCTGGATTGAAGGAGATAAGGAGAATCAACTCGGGATTGAATAAAAGATAATCATCAACTCTGGGTTGATTGGCAAAAGACAAGAGATAACCGTCAACTCTGGGTTGAGTGGGAAAGAAAAAAATAAGCGTCAACTCTGGGTTGAGAGGGAAAAGACATAAGATAACCGTCAACTCTGGGTTGAGTGGGAAAGACAAGAGAAAGATGACCGTCAACTCTGGGTTGTTGAGTGGGAAAGAGAAAAGATGACCGTCAACTCTGGGTTGAGTGGGAAAAAGAAAGGATGACCGTCAACTCTGGGTTGAGTGGGAAAAGGAATCAATTCTGGATTGAATAAAGGATGACCGTCAAATCTGGGTTGAGTGGGAAAGGAGAAAAGATAATCGTCAACTCTGGGTTGAGTGGAAAAGAAAAATAACAAGAAGTATCCGTCAATTGTGGGTGAGAGGAAAAAGGAAAGGGTAACCGTCAACTCTGGGTTGAGTGGGAAAGGAAAGAGATAACCGTTAACTCTGGGTTGAGTGGGAAAAGAAATTAACAAGGAATAACCGTCAACTCTGGTTTGAGTGGGAAAAGACAAAAGAAAATTGTTAACTCTGGGTTGAGTGGGAAAGAGAAAGGATAACCGTCAACTCTGGGTTGAATGTGAATAAACAAAAGATAACCGTCAACTCTGGGTTGAGTGGGAAAAACAAAGGTGACCGTCAACTCTGGGTTGAGTGGGAAGGAGGAATCAATTCTGGATTGAACAAGAGACAACCGTCAACCGTCAACTCTGGGTTGAGTGGGAAGGCAAAAGGTAATCGTCAACTCTGGGTTGAGTGGGAAAAGGGATCAATTCTGGATTGAACAAGGGATAATCGTCAACTCTGGGTTGAATAAGAGATAACCGTCAACTCTGGGTTGAGTGGGAAATAAGAATAGATAAGCGTCAACTATGGGTTGAGTGGGAAAAGACAAAGGATAACCGTCAACTCTGGGTTGAGTGGGAAAAGGAAAGGATAATTAACTCGGGGTTAAAAGATGGAAGGAAAACCAACTCTGGGTTGAACACAAAAAACATCAACTCTGGGTTGAGGAAAGATGAACTTGATTGACAATGAGGGATGACACCACAATGGTGACTCTGAGTGATCCAGTGGAATATCAATTGAATGCTTTGTAGGGACCTCATCTGATGAGTAACTTGGCTTATGCTTCATATGCAATGTTTGATTTATTTTGTGCACTTCTAGAGATGCAATGCTATGGATTCTATATGCAGTGTACTGATTGATTTGTCAGGGTTTCTGCTTTATATGGAATAGATTAGGTGGAGTTCTGAAACTCTGTTTGAGTATCAAGGTAAGGAAGGTGGATGCCCCTGTTTTATTGATGATTGGATTATTGAGGGAGATATGCCAATGAGAATGCAATGATATGTATGATGAATGTATGATCATGAATGGAATGATTGTTTCCAGGATACAAGGAGTGGATGGAGAATGCCTTTGTGGAAAGGTCATAGCTTGTGAAAGTGAAGGTATGGTGGATTGACTCCTCGACACCTGTCTTGACATATGACACTTGATTGAAGATGAATTCTCGCTAGCTTGCCCCAGCTTGTATGATCTTTTGATGTGCTTTGATAATGCTTGAATCATGGAGATTTGCAATGGTCTGCCCCAGTGTTGATCATGGAATGAATTCTCCAGATTGAGAGGAACTCTTCCACTTAATGGATTATTTAGATATTTGCTCAGCGGATGACCAACCTTTGCCCTTGTAAGATCACTCGATGGAGTTTCAATGTTAGACTTTCCTTGGTATCAAGTACTTACTTTCAAGTTAGAGACAATTCTGTTTTGAAAAAGATAATGAGGATGCAATGCACATGTTAATCTCAAAAGAAAAGTTTTATTTGTCAAAATGTTGTACTAATACTAAAACAAGTGACAAGCAACATTATGAGTCAGTTTTGACTTGATTTTACAGTTTGTATGCTTTCAGAACGAACCTTGCTTCAATTAGGACTTTTAAGGGTTGTAACGTGGCCGGGTTCAAGGTTTGAGAAACAAAGGATGAAGGCTCAAGTTCTACTTAACCCACCCCTTCTTCGTGATGTTCTCCAGTCCTACGTTCAGCTAGTTCGACACGAGTGTTCACCTTTCAGGAAGGATTGTGGTGGATGAGGATCCTTTATGGCTTGGATGGAGGTGGCAGCCACCCTTTGATGTTTCGTTGACGGTCACAACAACTTGTCCCTTGCAGGTTTTTTCTTTTGCTTTGCCTTTTGCTTTCCCTAATTTTTGCCTGGACAAAAAGTTTCTTTTGATTTTGGTTTTCATTGTCCAGCGGGATATGCCCTAATTTTTGCCTAAGTCAATTGCTTTCAAGTTTTTTTCTTTTTTTGACTTAGCGGGCCATTGTTTCTCTTCTTTTTTTATCATGATTCATAATTTTCTTTTCATTCTCTTTTTTGTCTCGTTCGGGAACAAGTTGCATGACTCTTGTGATTGATTTGATGAAAAGGTTGTGACTGCCTTCTTCTCAGTGAATGAGAGACGTCCATTCTGGATAGTGCTCTTCTCCTTTTGTGGTGAGAGATGGAATATGATTGATCCTCTGATGGAATACCTGAAAGTTGAGTGCTCGGTCGCTCTAACTGAAGACTACCCTGCCCCTGGTTAAGATTGAGGGTTTTGTATTTTTTTTGAAAAGAAACTACTACTCCTTAGGCTCAAAGGGGTTGACGAAGGTTTCACTCCCTTATAACTCCAGTGTTTAGGAATTGAAACAATGCCTGTACATCGTCAACAGGATCTTTGTTCCAAAAGCATGCAGTTAGTAGTTCATGTGTTTTTGATTTTCATCATTCTCCTTTTTTAGTTGCTTAAGACAAATGAGTTGAATATTAATGAACATAATGACAAAGATGAAATGATTTGAGAAAAACATGTATATTGCATTATTTTTATTTATTCAAACAGAATGAGTTTCTTACAATGAATAGTACTTGATAACAACAAAAGTAATACAAGTGAAAATGCTTGAGAAATATATACATTGGCAAGCTTGGCCTTATTCTAATGCAAATGAAATGTTCTCTGACAAACATAAAGTCTTTAGGCTCCAATGGTGGAAGGTGCCCCTTTAGGAGGCATGGAGTTCTTTGATAGTAGTTTGATTTTGTTTGTAATTCCCCATGATTCTTTGTCTGTGAGCTCTTGTCAAATATTGGTGTCAAGGAATCATCTTGTCTGATCTGATGGAGAGGAAGAATGTAAGAGTCTTGGTAACCATGGATGCATATACATGAATGCAACAATGTTAATGATGATGCAAATGCAACATAAATCAGGATCAAGGATCAAGGCCTCTTGGATAACAGCTTCTCATGGTCAATAAGATATGGTCGAATCCTCCAGATTCAGAGGTTCGATGTTGCTTTCTGGATAAATAGCTTGTGCATAAGTCAAAGATCGTCGAACCCTCCAGATTCAGAGGTTCGACGTTGATTCTGATAGATAACTTTTGCATAAGTCACATAAGGTCAAACCCTCAGATTCAGAGGTTCGACGTTGATTAGGATAGATAGTATGAATGGCTATGAGGGTAGGATGGAGGCATGTTTTCCTGCAAAACAAAATTTCCCAACCCCTCTCACAGGTAGGATCTAGTATATGGTAGGTCAAAAAGGGTCACCAGCCGTTATAGTTCTCCTGAAATACTATCATTGTGCATCTACATGCCAATGATTGACCTCATTTGAACCCGAACTGGGCGTGGGTCTCATGCTCGCACTAGACAAGACCTGACATCTCGTCGGCGTCATGATCCACTCTATCCTAGTGTCCTAAGTAACACTCTGGCCTGGGTATTGGGCCTTTTACCTCAAATCAGTAACATCCCATCCCAACAGAATAACATAATAATAATCCATAGTATATGAAAATAAAATGCAAGGCATAAAGAAATAAAGCAATAAAAAAGCAATAAATAAACACCCAAAGAAAAGAAACAAACGTAAGCTAGGATCGACTAAGCCAGGATCCCTAGCAGAGTCGCCAGCTGTCGCACGCTCGCGAAAATGAACAGAGTCGCCACTAATATATTTATCCCACGAAGGGAAAGGAATATCAGAAAACTTGGAATAAAGAAAGGATAAGAAAAAGGTCTTGCGACCAAAGATCGGGTAAGAAGTCGGTTACGCAAGGGGAAGGTATTAGCACCCCTCACGTCTGTGGTACTCCACAGGATCCACTTATGTTTGTTCTATTCTAAGGGTGAGTTATCTATAAATCTAAAGCTTAATGCTAAGGGAATGCATGCAAAAGAAAGAAAAGAAAATACGTGGAAAAAAGGATTATAAATAGTTGTGCTCGCTTAGGCCCCGCGACCTAATGCCTACGTATCCTTTTCAGGAATCAGAGCGCCGTAGTTCGGCTCATATGTTTTTGTTTGTTTTTGTGTTTTTTAGTTGAACAGTTACATTCGCACTCCGTTGCTCGACCTCTGGAGTCTTAAGCTGGGAATGGAGCGGAAATAACGTGTCAAATTGTAGTTATTTGTGTATATAGTTTTACGGCACATATCGTCTCTTTTTCCTCAACTTATGTGTGAACGCGTTCATTTTTGTTATATTTGTACATATTAGATATTATTTGGGTTTTTGATTCATTTATGGACCATTTGATAGTTTTCTATTCATTTTTTAGGTATTGATGCGTATTTGGAGCCTGAGAAATAAAGTGTCGAAGACACCGCTTCAAACGCGCGATTTTGAGCAATTCATCGGCGGATAAGGCTCAAAATAAGGATGATAAAGTGACTATTTATGGGTTGATTGATGATCATTTTATTGTGCATTTTTTGTTTTTCCATGCTTGAAGTTGTTCCAGTTGCTGTTGCTTTCTCGTCGCCGTGCAAATCCTGATCGGGAAGAAAACTTGGCAATGCACATGGCTCATTAGAGAGCATTCATATTTTTGCATGATCCTATGACTCAGTTTCGGTTGCAGGTGTGAGAGCCTCATGTGGACCATCCTTAGAGTACTCGTCAGGATTTGGTTGATTATGCAAACTGGCCCGAGGTCAGTCCATTTCCTCAAGAGGGGTAGATGAGAAGGATGCTGGTGTTGGTGATAATGATGGAGAGAATATTGTTGATGAAGATTTCGGTGGTTGATGGTTTGGTGCTTGGTATTTAGTATTTTATGTTTATGTTCAGACTTGTTTACTACTTATATCATTTTGGCCATCCTTGTTAGGATGAAGTATTTTGTACTTTGGTAGCATTGTATGCCACCCAAACTTATTTTGTACACCTTGTGTGGTGTTAATTAAGTATTGTGTTAACTTAATTATAGTGTTGTTTGTTGTGTTGTACATAGATTTTTTTTGGTTTGTCCTTGTGTCGTCCTCGGTTTTTCGTGGGATGCGAACTGACTCTTCTTTTATTTTTGAGTTGTGAAAATCCGAGAGTCGCCACCGACTTTTATTTTATCCAATTAAGGAAAGGTTTATAAAAGAAACAGAAAAAGACCTTAAAGAGATTTTGGGTTCGGGGGTAGGTTATACAAAGGGAAGGTGTTAGCACCCCTTTGTATCCATGGTTATCCAAGGGCTCTTAATTGCTTAGCTCACTTGTTTGAATCGTTTGTCTTGCTTTGAAATACTTGTGTGTGGTTTTAAATATTTTTGTAAAGAATTAACTTTGTAATGATCCTTGTGCGGACGTATACAAAGTGTTTTATCTTTCGAAAGATATTTAAATGGTTTGAAAAAAAAGATTTTTAACTTCGTAATGATCCTTGTTTGGATATATACAAAGTGTTGTCTTTTTGAAAGTTTTTGTTTTGGAAAAACAATGATATGTGAAACATTTGTTGTTTTGTTTGATTTGAGCAAGCAATTAGGAGATCTACCCTAAGTTCGTAAGATCCTTTCTTATTTCTTTTAGAAAATTTTCTTTGACTGGATACAGAAAGAAATTATTTGAATCGCCTTTGAAACAGTGGAATTGATTTTGAAAAGAGTAACAGAGGGATTACCCTAAGAGGTGCAAGTGTGATTGTGTTTTATTTTCAGATATGTTATCTTTGAGATTAGTTATCTAGCGCTTCAGTTATTATTCTTGTCATACACGCAATTCTATATGTACAGAAATTAAAGTGCGGGAATATAAAATGCGGAAAATAAATCTACGCTATTACATCGATTATGCGAGAAATGTAAACTACGCTATTTACATGAATTTGACAACCTATACACTTATCTATGAATTTAAATTGCAATAAGATAAAGGGAAAATATTTTTGGATTTTTTTTTATGGTTGATTTTAATTAAAATTAATGCATAATTAATTTAATTAAAAGGTTAGGAATTAGAAATAAAATTTAAACCTAAAAAATTAAGTCTAAAATATGTCCAAATTGTGTGTTAATTAATTTTAAAATAAAATTAATTTTTGTTTGATTTTTTGAATTGTTTTGGAGATTATTGAGTTAATTAACATATAATTATACAAATAATTATACACATAAATTTAACTTAAAGAGAAAAATATTCTAAATATGTACAAAATTATTTTATAATATATAAACCTAATTTAATAAAAAGAAAATATTTTTTTTGATTTTTTTGATAGGTTAGAAATAATGAAAAGATAAATATAACAATATTATCTAATTAATTAAACAAAATATTTTAATTATGAAGAAAAATAAAATATTTTTGTGTCAAAAATTAATTAAACATTTTATCACTCTAAAAATATTTTTAATATATTTTTTTTGATTTTTAAAACTATTTTAAATTAATTTTACAAGGAAAATCAAATAAAATGAAAAAATATAAAATATATTAAATATGGATCACGTGTGGCTGATGAGAGAGTCCATGGTATGGACTAGCGTTTCATGGGCGTTGGATTGAGTGACAGATGGATCTGAAGGCTGAGATGACGAGGTCACATGGCATATGCGTGGATGGCAAACACCGAGTCTGGCTGGATTTAAAAAAATCCACACGCGCGTTTTCCAGCCAATGGGATGGGGACACTTAATCATCTTCTTCCCTCCTCCGTCGTTTAAACCCTGCAACAACCCTATAGCTACGGACAAGCGTTCCTATAGGCTATAGTGACGGTTTTCAAACGTAGCCATAGCTCCTTGCCATCAAAACCTGAAAATCAACAACAATAAACGACCACACGCAGCCCAGATCGACTATAAATCACCTCACGAGTCCAATGGATCTATTAATTGGACCTGAAATTACTTCTACATGGAATCCCTAATTTCAAGAACTTGAAACCCTAACATGGCATATACCGATTCCTGCATCAAAACTCAACAAGAACAACCCAGATACGTTCCAAACAATCATATGAATCATAATATGCAATCAAAAAACGTTAATGATGAGTGAAAATATGAAAAAGAATTTGAGTTTGAGTGAGACCAAACCGTGGCTTGTATGGCTCGATTTTGGGTGTTTTGATTGATGATAATGATTGGAATAGGTTCAGGGATGTTTGAGGATCGTGTTTAGATAATTATTTGGACTGGAAATTAACTTAAACTAAAAATTCCAAATTTGAATTTCTTTGAAAATTTCAAGTTTACATAAGTGTGATACAAGTATGATATTGATTCCAATTTGTGTCCCCCTGCTTACTGAAGTGTCTTAAGCTATTTATGAGCAATAGAAGTGCTGAAATATTAAGCTAACAAGCATTGATTGCTTTTGAACTTTTGAATTTTTTAATACTAAAAGCTTTGAATTCTTTGGCCATGGCTTCATTTTTCTTCAACCCTCTTGCTATAGGCCTGCTGTAGATCTCTATGCTGCAGAAGTTAAGCCATCTTGGTGACTCAAGCTAAGGACAAAAGCTTTGGATAATTGTCTTGAATCATTTCTTTTCCAATTTAATTTTAAATGTAATAAAATTAAATTAAAAAAGAAAAAAAATGTCATGGGCCTAATTTTGGTCATGGGAGCCCTTTAACATCATTAGAAACATGTTTGGATCATGCATGCTTGGCCTCTTTTGGAAAAAAAAAACCATTTTGATCAATGCTAGTTTCATGCATTTTCCCAAAAAATAGCCAACTTCAACAAGGCATAAATCCCTAAATTTTGATCATATGAAGGAGTTCTTGTACTTTTTAGAAACCTCAAGATGTCCTCTACAAGCTACTTTGGAAACTTTTTTGCATTTGGAGAAGTTATCTTGATGTTATGGGCTTTGACAAAAAACCACTTTTTGTTGACTTTGAAAATGACCTGTAATGTCTGAGTTCATATTTTCCAAATGGTAAACCCAATGACCACGGGATCAATTTCATTTGAAATATAATTGAATTTACTTCAAAATAAGCTTTGGTTGGAATTTTTTGAATGAACGAGGAGAGAGTTATGGCCGGTCAAAGTTTAGTTGACTTTTTAGGAGAAAACCCTAATTTTAAAACTTAGGGTTTTGTTGATTTCTGAACTTTTCTTGATGAATTATGATCAACCATTGATCAAATGATGAATCTTTTGACAAAATATGGATGTTGACAAAAAATTTCATTTTTGACTGTCTGTTTCTTTTCAGTCAAACTGGTCGTCTGTTGACTGTTTGAGCTGCTGAGTGTGCGTCCGAGCGAATCGAAGTTTGAAAATTTGTCCGATGGTACTTTGAGACATATGGAGATCCATGAAATCCATTTGAGGTCTCAAAAAAAACTTGTTCTCCTGAAAAAAAAACAAAAAACCCTAATTAGGGACTGTTTGTGTAGGAGACAGTTAAGCGTACCTGATTTTTGTGCAGTGTTGAGTCTCTGCTGATCATGTGATTATCAGAAGACTTCTAGAACAAAAATCTTGGAATTTTGAAATGTGAAAGATTGATTTGAATGATGATACAAAACACGGAGAATCGTGCTGTCAGCGGGTTTGACTGTTAACTGGCTGTCCGGGCATTAACGTAACAGTTAAAGTTAATTTTTTTTCTTTTTGTTTTTGTTGTGTTAATGGTGAAAAATTATTTACCTGAGTTGTTAGAAAAACACAAACATAACAAATAAATAAAAATATACCGTACGCGAACGAAATTACTGATAATAATATTTGAAAAAGATTTAATGCATAGAAATAAATATTTAACTAGCAATAAACACACATAATATTATCTTGCTAATTAAACGACGGTATAACAGACAATATAATATTTAATACTGACAGTACAAATATTACATAATATAACAAACAGTACGACAAATATAATGAACGGTACGTTATTTGAAAGCGAAAGATACGACAAACTTTAAATATGACGATTAAAGACCCATGCTATAAACAACAGAAAGTAGATGCATGGAAGTGTAAGCATCCCAGGTCCGCATTTTTCAGGACTATGCAGACAGAAAAAGGACATGATCACCACCAAAACAGTGATGACCATAAGAAAAAACGTATCCATCCACTTTGCCATTTTTGCCGAGGAAGAAGAGAAAATAATTAGGAGATAGAAATTTGGGAAATGATTGAAATTTGATGTGAGAATTTATGGGAAAAAATGAGGGGTATACATAGAGTGAAAAGAAGGATAGAGACGTTGGGGAATGAAATGATACCGTACAAAAAAGGAAAATTTGAGTGGTAGTAGGATTTGAAAGAAAGTGTATGGTAGGGTTTGAAAAGAAAGATGTATGGAATAAAGTTAGGATTTGATTTGAAAGAAAGAGATTTGAAAAGAAAGGAAAAGATTTGAAAACAATAATATAGCACAAAAATTAGTGGGAAACAAAAAACAAATAATAATTTAATTGTTACCAGTACAGTTTGAATCCCCGGACTCTGCGCCTGCAAAAATTTAATTCTGTACCAATTGCGTCAGTACTATTTATCTGCAAATAAATCTCAAATCAACAGCGTGTGAAGTGATAAACAGTATTTGGCGTTTATGTAAGAATAAATTCAACAGCGAATCAAAATACCGTATAATAGATTCTAAAAAACTGAGTATTCATAAAACCGGGATATTTATGAAATAAAATCCAAGATTATATGAAACTCCCAATTTTTAGACAGAAGTCAGTTGCCTTCTCTCTGAAAAAAGATGCGGGAAAATTTTGGGGTATAACACCTTGTGAATGATTTGAAATACTTAAAGAAGCAAGGTTGTATGATTTCAAAGAATGTCTTCACCAAATTTGGATGGTGATGATATAATTCTTGATGATGATGCGCGATTAAGATACACCATTTTATTACTTTGTAGATTGTAACATGCTTATGAATTTGGTGTTCTATGCAAAAACTCTTAGCATATTTCATAATGCAAAATTTTGTTCATGTTTGAATCAAAGTAGGAAAAAACCACAAATGTGAGTGAGTGACCTTCATTGTTCACTAAAATGAGTGTTTTCTATCAATTTTGTTAACTCGTATCAATTTGTGTTAACTCGTATAATTCACTAAAATGTTTAATCTTACTAAAATGAGTGTTTTTTTGTATTGCGAGAATAACCATCTTTCCAAAGGCTTCGTTTTACCTATGAGTGTGTGTACATTTTTAACCAATTTTGAGCCTAAAAAAACAATTGTCAAATGAATCAATCAAAAGTCCAACAAATTAGTAAGTATACCATTTAGTAATTTGGTTGTTGAAAAAGAAAAAAATGTGATTCATTTGAAACTTTTATTGTTGTAAACACGTAACCCAAATGTGTATAAACCTTGAATGAATAGCATTGTCTTATCTAAGAGAATGAAATGTTGAAAGTTGTGGAGAGTGTTTTACTTGAAAAAAGAAAAGAAAGGAAATAGTGGCACAATGCATCCTATGATAAAAAGAAGAAAAATGAAAGAAAAAAAAAGTCACAAATAAAAAGAAAGAAAAGGAAAAAAAAAGTAAAGGATGCATTGTAAGTCAAGAATCAAAAGGTGAAGATGAGTGTGAGAATTGTGTAATTAAATAAGTGCTCTTTATGTTATTCTTATTTGTTTCAATGATCGTGTATATATTATCCCTTGTTTGTAACCCGGGCCAAATTACAACCTTAAAAAGCCCTCAGTGATCTTTGTTTCTATATTTTTCTTTTACCTTGTTTGGATGAATGCATGAATTGTTTTGGATGTGCACAGTTGCTAATAAGAGTGTTTGGTCCTATGTTGCTTTTTCACTTGGTCTTTCAAGATTTTGTGAAGTAAAAAGTAGGTGATTAAAGCTTGAACATTATGTTTCTAGTGTAAGTTGGTTGAGATGTTTTGTGTTTAAAACTTAATTCATAGTCATGTTGCGATCTTGTACAAGCAGTGTATTTTTTTGCCTAAGTGCGCGCTTCAGTTGAGTTTGAACCATTCATTTTGTTGTAATGGACCTTGCTTAAATTTTCATCTTGTTTTCTCATTGATTTATCTTTGTTAGAGGACAAACAAAGAAGCCAGTTGGGGAGATTTGTTAGGTGCCAAAAATGTGTATATATGTAGTATATTTAAAATTCTTGTCGATTCTATTTTGTTGCAAAGTTGTGAATTACCCCTTGTTTCTATGTAAATAATCGTATATTTAGTTTATTGTAAAAATAGTTCTTTACTACTCAATTTTTTCTATTATTGTAGGTTTGAATCGGTGATTTGAAGCTTGAAACTTGGAAAAGCATTGGAAGTAATTCAAGAATTTTTGGGAAAAAAGAATTTATGAGCTACAGGTCGCACTGTAATACGGTGAACTGACTTTATTTGAAATGTGCGGATAGCAAGAGTTGCCACCGACTTTTATTTTATCCAATAAGAAAGGCTAAAAGAACAGGAAAATACCTTTTAAAAAGATTTTGAGTTCGGGGGGTAAGTTATACAAAGGGAAGGTGTTAGGCACCCTTTGCATCCATGTTTTTCCATGGGCTCTTAATTGCTTAGCTCACTTTGTTTGTTTGAATTGCTTGAAGTGTCGTGTGTGAATAGAAAAATATTTCGTTAAGGACTTTAGCTTGTAAATAAGCGTAGCCTTGTTAAAAAGTATTTGAAAAGGAGGTGTGAAAAGGATTTTTGAATTTAGAGCAAGCAATTAGTAGCAACTAGCCTAAGTTAGAAAAAATTGTTCTTTTAGTCTTTCGGGCGAAAGGATCTATCCATTCCATGAGAGGGCAGGAAGTCTTTCAATTGGATGTTTGAAGGGTCATCGAGATATCGTTCGCCATAAGACTGTACCTTGCCATAAAGAGGGCAGGTAGTCTAAGGGAAGGATATAATAGTCATTGGTTTTTAGGCATCATGCGAGGATACCTTAGCAATGGGGACAAATCATCATTTACAAGGCAATCTCGAGGGAGTTTCAATAAATTTGAAGGCAACATTGCTTTAGGTATCCTCGGAATCGAGGGACTTGACTATTTAGTATACTTAGAGGCAACAAGGCAACAGTAATAAGGCAACAAGGCAACCAGAGGGATTACCCTAAAGGTGTGTGGGTGCAACAATCACGTAGTTAAGTTCGATTATATTTATCCTATAATTAGTGATCTAAGTTATTTAGCAGGCTTGCACTCCCTAAATTACTAACCATGGCAGAAGATAAAACAGTTAAAATCCTACGCTATTACAATAAACACCTGTGGGCAGAAAATAAAAGGCAGGAAAATAAAATGCGGAAAGTATAAAGGCCCTAATTACTATTACATCAAAAATTGAATGAGCATCCTATACACCTTCTAGAATTTAAATGACAGAAATTAAATAATTAAATAAATGTCATAATTAAATAAAGGCAAAAGTTAAATGACGAAAATTAAATAAATAGATGCAAAATTAAAATAAAGGCACGCGACAATCATAGAGTGTGGGATGAGAGGAGAAATTTGCAAATAAATTAAGTTAGAAAAATCAGGGTTAACAAACCTAAACCTTTAAAACCTGATGATATTAAATTAATTATTACGGTAAAAACCCTAATCATAAACCTACAAGGTTTATTTAAGAAAACTTACTGTGACCTAAAAAGGTTTGTGAGGTTTGAAAATTGTGTTAATGGGCGACACCTACCAAGATGATTTTTAAAAGGTTAAGGTTAGACCTAAGAAAAATAAAATTTATTACTAACCTATATTAAAATCTAATTAATTGTAAACCTAATTAATTAAAATTATTTGAATCCTAATTAACTAAATTTAAACGAATTAACATTTATTTAATTGCTAAATTAAAATTAAAAGGGGTTACGAGCTACCAATTCCAGGAGGAGAGAGGATGCAGATATGTTGACCGGCCACTAGTGTTCCGCCAACGCGCCATGCATGCAAAACCAACAGTTTGAAGCAATTGCAAACACCAGAACAGAGTTTCCGGTTACCTTCTCCGGCGTTTCCCGACGGCCAATCCTGCAAAAACGATCACAACGAAAAAGAAAAAACGCCCAGATCCAATAATTGGGACCTTGCGAGTCTCATGGTGGGGCTATTATGACCTAAAATTGCATGCATCATGTTGTACGAAGCTCCATCAAACATATGCCCTAACCATGGCGTCTTTTGGTTTATACGTTAAACCTTGCATCTATTGCATCAAACCTAACCTAATGGACCTCCTGAGATGATACAAACATTTGAAAACCGTTAGCAACGCAGTAAGTAAAAGAAACGAAATTGAAATCTTACCAAACCGGTGTACTCGAGTTAGAGTGTTATGGGATACTTTGGACTTGCTTCTTGGCCTGGGACTGATCCTGAACACTTCACGAGTAAGAATGGAGGCTTGAACGTGCTTGAGAGTGGCTACAAATCAAGATTCGATGATGCAAGTTTCTTTGGAAATTTTGAAAAGCAACCCTAGTGCTATGGCTTCTTCTCCCTTCTTTTTTTTCTCTCTAGGTCTGCCAGGTTTATATATATAGTAGAATGATTAGGGTTCAGAAATTGAATCAAATATTGGTGGATTAAAGAGATTGGAATTTGATTGATTCTTGAATGCAATCTTTCTAATTTGGTTCCAATTTCAATCCTATTGAATCCAATCTTGTTTTCACGATTTTAAGTGGAAAATATGATGTTTATTTGATTGATTATGATTGGAAATCAAAATCACATCAAATCCTTTCTCATAATTTTTGATTATTTGGTTTTTTTAAGTGAATAAAAATTCAAATAAAATCAAATATTATTCAATAATTCGTGGCAATTGAATTTAGGGCCTTGGATATCATAAGGATGAATATTGGGCCAAAAAATATTGGGTCCCTTTGCAAGAAAATTCAATTTGAAGCCTTTTGTTTCACATTTTTTTCTCTTAAAATCGACCAACTTTGACAAGGCATATCTCCCTCAATTTCTAAGAAATGGAGGAGTTATAGGACTTTTTGGAAACCTCAAGATGTCCTCTACAAGCCACTTTGGAAGATTTTTTCCATTTGAAGAATTTATCTTGATGATATGAGCTCTAACAAAAAACTGCTTTTGGTTGACTTTAAAAAAGGACCTATAATGTTTTGATTCATATCTCTCAAATGAAGCATTTTTGGACTTGGCATGTGATAGACAAAATTGTAGAGAATTCAATTTCCTTCAAAATGAGCTTTGAATGGGGAATTTCTGATGTTCCATGTGGAAGTTATGGCTGGTCAAAGTTCAGTTGATTTACTCCTATAAAAACCCTAATTTAGAAACTTTTGGATTTATTGATTTCTAATCTTTTCTTGATGAACCATGATCAATCCTTGATAAAATGGTGAATGATATTTCAAAATAAGGTTGTTGACAAAAAATCATGAGTTTTGACTGTACTTTGACCAGTGTTGACTTTTAGGTCGAACTAGTCGACTGTTGACTATTTGAGCTGTTGATTGAGCAATCTTAGGAATCAGAGCTTGAAACTTGAGGTGGGGACCCTTTGAAGCATATGAGAGACCATGGAATCCACTTTAGGTATCAGAAGTTCAAATTCCTTGATTAAATCATAAACCCTAATTTAGAGGCTGTTGTTTAGGAGAGAGACTGCATGCTTCCTTCTTGTGTATCTTTGAGCATTTGAAAGTCAGATGGACTGAATTATGAATAAATATGTTGGGCAAATTTTGGGGTATGACACGCACTTAGCTCGGTTTTTGGTGCTTAGCGCTGAAATGGTGAAAAGCAAGAAGTTCTGGCAGAAAGTAGCATGCTAAGCCCGATGATATTCTGCTTATTACGAAAATAGACGGTTTGCTCATCTGAGGGGCGCGCTTAGCGCGGTCTATGATATTTTTTTCTTTAAGTAAAGTTCTTAAGATATTTTGAGACCTAGACACTATTTTGGAGCTCAAGAACTTAATATAACATTGTAGCAAAGAAAATTCGAAGAGTCGGAGCATTGATCGGCGAGAAATCACCATTGATGCTTGATCATCTTTTCTCTTTACTTGTTTGTGAAGTTACTATGTCAATGACTAGCTAACTCTCTTTTTATGTCAAGATTAGAGATTGATAATCTTTCTTTTGTTATGTATTTCTCTTAAGACTTTGTATGTGAACAAGTGATAATTAATATGTGATGAAAAATCTTGTGTTTATGTTTATTTGTGATTTGGATCATTATTGAGAAATAGATTTCTAGTTAAGACATAGGTTTTCATCTCTTAACAAACAAAGTTTAGAGATAGATTTGTGAGTTGATATTCACTAATATCAAGCTTTGAATATTATCATTTTGATAGTTAGGTTGAGAGATCATCTAAGGATCAAAATGATGAAACTCACAATACAGTTTAGAGATGAAACATATTGAGAGGATATGTTATTATATTGATCATTTATGAGTTCACATGCTTTATTAAGAAAATACATACGGAGTAGATTATCGAATCCTAATCTTGACATACTTTTACCAATCATTTAAAACCAAAACTCTCTTTTACCGATACTTGATACTTTTTACGAGATTGAAACTTTCCGTTACTAAAACCAAAACCAAAACCTTTTATGAATCTTAGGCTTAAAACAATTATAACTGTAGAACGACAATAATATCGCACCAATCTTTGTGGAAAACGATAATACAATTACTTTACCCTATCAAAAGTATTTCAACAAAGATACACAGACAGTGGGTTCTCAGTTGTTACTTTGTATTTTTGTTAGGCACCTAAGTGTTTGTGGACACGAGCTCGTCGTACACAGATATTATTTACTTGAGGTATTTATTGGATACCGCACGTATCCATGAGTACAACTAGGGAACGACTATACTGGCGTACAACTACCAAAGAATCAAAGAGGGATGCCTGTGGAAGGAAAGGACTGTGGCTGGCAGCTGTTTCCTTTTAGTTGTAACAATCTTATATCATTCTAATTTTTCTCAAAGTTGTTCATTATATATTTGTGATGATATGTTTGATTCCCGCGTTTTTTTCAGGCTTGGATATTACAGCACTTCTCCATGATCATTAGCAGGGGAACGGTGCGAGAACACTGAGGCCATTTCGCGTGCTAGAGCCTTCACCCCCTAGAGGGAACCAGGTGTCAGATCCTTATAGGCGCTCTCTTGATCAAATGGCCGCTGAGGACGTACAATACGACTGCTATGCTGTTCACCGTGAGACGGTTCTGTGGGATGACATCACCCTATATTCTGGATGGTTGACCGCCAATTTGACCATCACTGTTCTTTATCTTCCAGAGCGCGTCATGCGGCAGTTCGACTACTGTTAGACGATACCTCACCATTATCTCGTCTCCGCTCCTAGCGTCATAACCCGTCGCCAAATAGATGACGTATTTGCAGATTTTGAGCATCACATAGTTCCTAAGGAGGCACATGCAACTAGATCAGAGAAAGACTGGAGTTGCGTCGACAGGTACATCACCTAGTACTTCAGGGTGTCACACCCATACATGATTTACACTGCACCGTGATCACCGCCCATACCAGCTCATGCGGAGATTTTGATGACTCATCAGTCTCAGTTGGACCACACTAATGATGTTCTTCCTCGGTGTCGTGATATAGTTGACATAGCGCGGGCAAGCATTACTGATGGTTTCTTCCCTGAGGGGTCTGATGGCAAAGGTGTAGTGGATGGTATCATTATGTTGGCAGATGAGACATTTTTGTACCATCGACACAGGACACGTGAGTTGCTTGACAGTAAAGGCAGAGTAGCCAGCAGAAGGTGTGGTGGAAGCAAAGGCGGGGGTCAGAGGCGGAGGATGTTGTCCGGCACACATAGTAGTGATGCATGTGACTTTTCTGATATCTGTATTTTGATTTCATTTATCTATGTTACTTTGATTATGTATTTGACATTATGGCCGATGATTTATACGATGTATTTTTTTTGTTGTACTATTTTCTATTGCATTTAAATTGTATTACTTTAATTTACTATAATTTGATGTTTCATTTTTGTTATAAAAATTGATTTAAAAATATAACAAAATTGTACATCTATAGAACATTATGTTTATAACACGTTCCGTAGATACATCTAGAGAAGATTTACTGAACAAAGATAATTTGAAATCTCACAACGTTTACTATGTTTTTTACGCTTCCGTAGATGTACCTACAGAAAAATCTAATTTTTTTTAAAAAAAAATGCTTTTGAATATGCATCTACGAAAATAGGGGCATTATTGAAATTTCGTCCATACATAAGAATATATATTAATTTGAGTTTGATGTACCCGCCTCGCCCTATTTGTTATTCTTCTTATTCCCAAATGTGCTTGCAAATCAATCACCTTGCAATGAAACATTGCATGGAAACATACAAACTAGACTACTATTCCTTTGCAACAACGATAACAACAACAACCCTATAAACGAATTCTTCCAAAATGTACCCTCAACCACACTACCAATCTCAACCCTTCAATTCACAAGAACAACAACAACCCTACTATTCAGATTCTTCGCTTCATCCTCCCGGAACTAACCCAATTGCAAATTCAACACATTTTTCTTCTTACGCCTCCCAAACAGCAGATTATCAGAATTGGGTCGCTCAACAATCTGAACCCATCGGTTACGATCTCGGGGGCAATGTTAGTATCACTTACCCTTTTGATCTAAGTTTTCAAATTTCGTTTCAAAATTTGATTTTTCTTATGTTATATCATTTGGGTCACTTTCTTATTCTCACTATTAATCGTTCATTTATTGTTGCATTTTATTCTTCTTTTTAGTGTTTTGAAACTTGTTATGTTAAACTAGTAGATAACCCGTGCGTCCGCACGGGTTTTTTTATTTCTTAATGTGAATTATATTGTATCAATGAAAATAAAATCCTTAAATATTTTGAATGTATATTGAAAACAATATAGAAATAGAGATGAAACCAATATACCGTCAATTTGTTTTACATAGTTGTCTAATTTAAAGCAAAAGGAAATATCTGTCAAAAAAAAAAAAAAAGCAAAAGGAAATAGAACTTAAATGTCAAGTAATTGTCTTTAAAATGAGTTATCAACAAATAAACCCCAAGATTGTGATAGTATCCTGAATAGAAAAGAAAAACAATAATAAGTATATATGTAATATGTAGATAGTTGAAAATGGTAAAGTTGAGCATATACCTTAGGAATATAGTTGGAAATGTTCTTTATCTTAAGCTGTATAATAAAAATCATTAAAGTCAAACTTATAAATGAGTACTATATATGAAATAAATAAATGTAAAATCATTATAATGTGGTTGTGCATGAATGATAATACCTATACAACATTGTGAAAGACCTCTTTGAAAACTACATTTGTTGTTTCATGCAATGGCAATTTGTCTTTGTCATGAATTAAGATTTTCAAACCTCCTTTGCTTTTGACTCTTGACATTGCAACATAAAGTTGTTCATGGCTGAAGACCTCTTTTGGCAAATATAAACCCACATAGTCTAATGACTGACCTTGAGATTTATTTATTGTCATTGCAAATGAAACAATGATGGGGAACTGTCTTCTAATAAGTTTGAATGGCCAAGGGGATTGCGAAGGAGACAAAGACATTTTAGGTATGTAAATAGTGTTTCCTACATGTGTACCTGAAATAATCTTAGCCTCAATCACATGATTGTGCTTGTCCTTCCTCTCTTGATACCACATCAATGCGTTGCAATATCCACACTCCATTCTAGCATCACCAAGATCGGAATATTCTTTGTACAATAAATAAACAACCAAGATTGTCTTAGAATATATAAGTGCAGTAATGAGCATGCTGTCCATTAAAATTCATATTTTTCAATAATTAAAATATTATATTACTATTATACCTTCATTGTTACAGTGTGGTTGGTTAGCATTTGAGAATGGGGGAGTGTTGTCGTCAGCTTCGAGGCTCTCATCATCAGATGATTCTTGCACTATAGGAACATAAGATATTTTTGTTAGAATGTTTTGTCATGACAATGAAAATGCACGAGATATGCACATAAGATATGACAGGTAATGTATAGACAATAAATATACTTAAGAAAGGGTCATAATCAGAATCAGTATCGTCATCACTATTGTCATTGCTTTCAAAATCAAAGTTAACAGTTGGTTTAAAAACATTGTTTGTGAATGGGATTGTTGGAGTTTGTGAACTTTCTGCCATATGTACTGATAGGAATGGATCGGACCCCACAAGTGATGATGGGGATGTGTTAGTTAACAAAGATAATTTGGGGCCTAAACAATGGAGAGTATATGTGAGAAAGAATAAGAAAGGCCCAGTTAATTAGTATTCCCATATAAATAGGAGTTAGTTTAGATTTCTCATATAAATAGGAGTAAGTTTAGATTTCCCATATAAATAGGAGTTAGTTTAGATTTCCCATATAAATAGGTATATGGGGCAGTAGCTAGGTATCTTATTATTATTTTCTGTTTTCCTTATTAGGATTTAGGCAGTGAGAGAATTGTTTTCTCTAACTGAGGAGCATTTGCTCTGGATTTCTTTTCTGTTTTCATAATCATTAATAAATTAATTTTCTCCATTATATTCTACCTTTCCTCTGTTCTATCAATTGGTCCGACCTGCTGTGTTCATGCAAACCAGAATGGCAGAGAGAATTACTGCAGTTGAGGAACGCTTGGGACGTGTGGAAACCAGTATTGAGGAATTGCGTACTTTCCTTGCTGCGGAAATTCAGCGGGCGATAGGGAATCGTGGATCACCTCAAACAAGCGGTGAAACGGTTACCTCACCGTTGGATGAGTTTCGTTTGTCCGCAAAGAAGGTGGAGCTGCCAGCTTTTACCGGCGACGATCCGGTGGCATGGATCACTCGTGCTGAGACATACTTTGAAGTACAACGAATCTCTCGGGATGTTCGTATTCAGTTGACAAAGTTGAGCATGGAAGGAGGACCTATGTGAAGCAATGATGGCGAGATTTGGAGGAGGTCGTTTGGAGAACCCGTTCGAAGAACTCAAGGATTTGAAGCAATCTGAGACGGTGGAGGATTACATAGCCGAATTTGAATTGTGTTCCTCTCAGTGTGGAAGGTTACCAGAACAACAATTTCTGGGCTATTTTATTGGTGGTTTACGTCACGATATCCGTTCTCGAGTAAGAACATTCAAGCCGCACAACCGGTATGTAGCGATGCAATTGGCACGTGATGTGGAACGTGAATTTGCTGAAAATTCAGGTCATGGATCTGGTTCACGTTACAAACCGGGTCATGGCTCTTGGACAAAATCTCAAAAACCTAATTGGGCTTTTCGCGAAGGGGAAGGAAAAGGTTCTGCAATTCAGACCCAGAATAATAACTATTTGGGAAAAACGCGTGCTGGTTCGGGTTCTGGATCTCAAACCGGGTCAACACGACCTACTAATTCTACAGCATCTTCTCGCCCAAATTTAGGGGACAATTTGCGCCGTAATTCTCGTGGTGTTCACCATCTACCAAGTGCAGAAGTTAATGAACGTCGGGCAAAAGGACTCTGTTTTCGCTGCAACGAAAGATGGGATCCTCTCCATCAATGTGCAACAAAACAGTTACGATTGATTATCTTGGGAGATGATGAAATTGTGAACGATGAAGGAGAGATTGTCGTGTTAGAGGCTGACTCAGAAGAAGAGCTCACACAAGAGGAATTAGAATGTAAAACCATGGGACTGTTTGGTGTATCCACTAATCCAAACCAAGCCCGGACGATGAAATTGGAGGGGTGTTTACAAGGTGCATCTATTCTGGTTCTTATTGACAGTGGAGCCACGCATAATTTCATATCCCCTAAGGTGGTAGAAACCCTCGGATTGCCTATGGTGCCTTCTAATCCCTTGGGTGTTAAGTTAGGAGATGGTCATCGTGTCTTAACTAGGGGTAGATGCAATGGAATTCAGTTGAACGTGGGAGCGGTGCAGATTTGTTTTGATGCTTATGTGCTGGAGTTAGGAGGTGTGGATTTGATTTTGGGAGTTGTGTGGCTGGAAACTTTGGGAAAGGTGACCATGGATTGGAAAGAAATGTCTATGGTGTTCAACCATAAGGGCAGTATGGTGAAATTACTTGGTCAGGCTGTAGATGATAAGATGGCTGCATTCCAAAGCATTATCACTCCTTCTCGAATGATAGCAGGCTGTGAATGGCCTACCTTGATGGAGGTGTTAGGATCACCGGTGTCGCGAGTCTCTGATCATCAAACTAAGGAGTTGGGAGGATTGTTGGATCGTTTTGTTATTGTGTTTAAAGAAATTCAAGGTCTTCCTCCGCCAAGAAACACTTGCCATTCAATTGACCTTTTACAGGGTGCTGGTCCGGTAAGTGTGCGGCCTTATAGATATCCTCATTTACACAAGGATGAAATTGAAAAACAGATTCAGAGCCTACTCCAACAAGGGGTGGTGAGAAACAGCACCAGCGCTTTCTCTAGTCCCGTCATTTTGGTCAAGAAGAAGGATCAATCTTGGCGGATGTGTGTAGATTATCGTGCACTCAACAAGGTAACAATTCAGGACAAGTACCCTATTCCTGTTGTAGATGAATTGTTAGATGAGTTACATGGTTGTAGTTACTTCTCTAAGCTCGATCTTAAATCTGGTTATCACCAAATTCGTATGAAGGAAGAGGATATTCATAAAACGGCTTTTCGGACCCATGAGGGTCACTATGAGTTTTTGGTTATGCCGTTTGGCCTCACCAATGCTCCTGCAACCTTTCAATCGGTAATGAATGCAATTTTCAAGCCCTTTCTAAGGAAGTTTGTCCTGGTTTTTTTCGATGATATCCTAGTATACAGTAGTAGTTGGGCTGAACATTTGCAGCACTTGGAGGTGGTTCTTAATATTCTGAAACAACATCAGTTTGTGGCAAACCAGAAGAAATGTACCTTCGGTCAGCACCAAGTAGAATATTTGGGCCATGTCATTTCTAAAGCAGGGGTTGCTGTTGATCCTGCCAAGGTTAGCAGTGTGTTACAATGGCCGATTCCTAAGAATGTCAAAGGAGTGCGAGGTTTTTTGGGGTTAACCGGTTATTACAGAAAGTTTATAGCCAACTATGGAAGAATCGCTAAACCCTTGACAGAATTGACAAAGAAGGATGGTTTTAGCTGGAATGCAGCAGCTGCTGAAGCTTTTGAGAAATTAAAAGTAGCCGTTACAACTGCCCCAGTTTTAGCCCTACCTAATTTCAAGGTTCCATTTGAAATCGAATGTGATGCCTCAGGAAAAGGAGTTGGTGCAGTGTTGTTGCAATCAAAGCATCCCATAGCATATTTTAGCAAGGCTTTTGAATCATCTAGGTTATCCAAATCTGCCTATGATAAGGAGTTGATGGCTTTAGTGTTAGCTATTCAACACTGGAGACATTATTTGTTAGGAAGGAGGTTTGTGGTTTATTCTGATCAAAAGAGCCTAAAACACTTGTTGCAACAACGTATTACCACAGCAAATCAGCAAGAATGGATGGCTAAGTTGTTGGGTTTTGACTTTGAAGTGGTGTACAAGGTGGGAGTGGAAAATAAAGTGGCTGATGCTTTATCTAGACAGCATGAGGATGCGGAGTTGCAAGCTATTAAATCCTATCCTATTTGGCAGCAGAGCAGCCAGCTACAGCAAGAAGTATCAAATGATCCTTTGCTTAAAAATATTGTGGAGGCTATTCAAAAGGATCCTAATGCTAAACCTGGTTTTGCTTTAAAAGGCGGCATATTATTCTACAAAAATAGGTTAGTTATACCTGCTAACTCACCACTTATTGAGGAGTTACTAAAAGATTTTCATTCGTCTCCGAGTGGGGGTCACTCCGGCTACCTACGCACTTATAGGAGAATGGCGGGAACTTTATATTGGCAAGGGATGATGCGGCGGGTGCAAGATTTTGTGAAAGCTTGTGATACTTGTCAACGCCAAAAATATACAGCAACTACTCCTAATGGATTACTACAACCTCTTCCTATTCCGGTTTTGGTATGGAGTGAGATATCTATGGATTTCATTACTTGTTTGCCTAAAAGTAATGGATTTGAAGCTATATTGGTTGTTGTGGATCGTCTCTCCAAGTACAGCCATTTCATTCCTCTTAAACATCCATTTACGGCTCGTTCAATAGCTGCTATTTTTGTGAAGGAAGTGGTTAGATTACATGGAATTCCGGAGTCTATTCTTAGTGATCGTGACCCCTTATTTGTGAGTATTTTTTGGAAAGAGTTGTTCAAGTTAGTAGGCACGGTGCTTAAAATGTCCTCGGCATACCACCCCCAAACGGATGGCCAAACAGAAGTGATTAATCGTTGTTTAGAGGCCTATCTACGTTGTTTTATTGCAGATCAACCTAAGACATGGGCACACTGGATTCCGTGGGCAGAACTGTGGTATAATACAACATTTCATGTGTCTACGGGGTTCTCCCCTTTCGAGGTAGTATATGGCAGAAAGCCTCCAGTGTTGGTGCATTTTTTGGAGGGCGAAACCAGAGTAGAAGCTGTAGCACAGGAGTTAAGGGACAGAGATGAGGCGCTGCGTCAATTGAAAACTAATTTACTCAAAGCCCAGGAGTACATGAAATACCAAGCTGACAAGCGGCGCAAGGAAGTGCAATTTGAGGTTGGTGATTGGGTTTTCCTCAAATTACGACCTCATCGACAACACTCGGTCGTGCAAAGAATCCATCAAAAACTAGCCCCTAGATTTTTCGGACCTTATCAAATCATGAAGAAGATAGGGCAGGTTGCTTATAAGTTAAAGTTACCACCAACATCTAAAATACATCCTACATTTCACGTGTCGCAATTGAAGAAAGCGGTGGGAAACTATACTACTACTACTCAGCTACCTATCAGTTTAGAGTCAGAAAAAGGGGATATTACTCCGGCCAAGGTTTTGTCATGGAGGGATAAGTTTGATGGTGGACAGCACAAGAGAGAATGGTTGATTCAATGAGAAGGGATGGATGTTGGAAATGCTACCTGGGAAGAGGAACTGTTGTTGAAGAGTCAATTCCCTGATCTGCGCCTTGAGGACAAGGCTAATGTTGTAGGTGGGGGTGATGATAGGAATGGATCGGACCCCACAAGTGATGATGGGGATGTGTTAGTTAACAAAGATAATTTGGGGCCTAAACAATGGAGAGTATATGTGAGAAAGAATAAGAAAGGCCCAGTTAATTAGTATTCCCATATAAATAGGAGTTAGTTTAGATTTCTCATATAAATAGGAGTAAGTTTAGATTTCCCATATAAATAGGAGTTAGTTTAGATTTCCCATATAAATAGGTATATGGGGCAGTAGCTAGGTATCTTATTATTATTTTCTGTTTTCCTTATTAGGATTTAGGCAGTGAGAGAATTGTTTTCTCTAACTGAGGAGCATTTGCTCTGGATTTCTTTTCTGTTTTCATAATCATTAATAAATTAATTTTCTCCATTATATTCTACCTTTCCTCTGTTCTATCATGTACTGTCGGAATAATGTCTTTCAGAAAGTTGTATCCTTTTTAGCATGATATTTATATCCTTTTTTAGAGGTCGTTCATTATTTACATAGCCCTTACATTGTAGGATTTTCATGAATGGTTTTTTTCCCCTCTGCCGACATTTGTGGTGGAGTTAAATGAATCTGATCGGTGCGCATAAGGTTGTAAGCTCTATCCGGCACTCCAACGTTCTTTTTAGGACGGCCCCTCCCACGTTTGAGTTGTGTGGATGTTGTACCATTTAAAATTGCTTCTGAATTACTGAATTTTCAAGAATGTATTCAATGAGTATATTATAAACAAATTGAATTAATCCACATAGAACAATAACTTACATTTGTGAAGTAGCTGAATTGATTGTATCAAACGTTTTAACTGGTGTCTGGCCAGGTTGTAGGTTTGTAGACGGGTTTAGATTTTCTCTACCTGGTTTTGGCGCAACGGTGGAAAAGGCTGAAAGTAGGTTTGTGCTGACGTTATTAATCTCCCTGACTTTATATGGTCTGTGAAATCCGGCATTGGTACAAGAAGGTTGAGTTTGTGGCATATTGTTCTGGTTTAGGTTAGAAGAAGGTGGGGCTGATATTTCAGCCAGTGGAGTCCTAATGTCGGTAGGGGTATTGTTAAATCCAGGAATAGATGATTTGAATCGTTTGAATTTCTTATGCTTCAATATGCTAAAACGCCGGAACCTAGCTCTTTTTGATGCTGACTTCGTCCATAACAAATCATCATTTATAATAGAACTGTGATCCGTTGGCCTGTATTGCAAAATAACCACATAATGCAAATTTCTCATTCCATAAGTTGTGAACAACTAACCCAAAAACAATGTAACAGTAAAAATGTAATAGTGGAATCAAGTTGGTAGTAATGACACACCTGTTTAATGGATGAAATTTATAGGTTCGGTGCATTGCTCTGATTCATGAGTTTAACTATGTAAAAATTGAACTGCTATTGAAGTAAAAGTCCAATAAAGAAAAGAAAATAACAAATTGTCATCAATTATCCATATAGGGTTTGAATGTTAGTTATTTTTGTATATGCATTACATATAATATGGAACATGTAACTTTGACATTAAGCAACAAACAAATTAAAGGTGGAGAAGAAAGGTATATAACTTACTGCATTAACTCAAGCAAGGTTTCGCATGGCTTAGCGAGAGTAGAAGACTTCGCCGATCAATATTTTTGGACGGAGACAACTTTTAGTGTAAACCTTGTTTCTGTTGCAAAAAAGAGCAAAAGGGAAAAAAGTCAACTTTGTTAAGTTAAATACTAAGGTTCACGAAATTCAGTCCTAGTTGGCAAAGTGAAAAAAAGAAATTGTAAATAGAAGGCTAATAACCAAAAGTTGAGTTGCAACTTTTCGGGTGATTGGACTTGACACTGTACTGATAGGTGAGCAGTTCTGAATATCTTTCACCAAGGAAGCAAGTTGTACTTGGAAAGTTGGAAATGCACATGAAATGAGGCGCAGCTGGTACTTGTATTAGGTTCAGCATTCTCGAAGCCAGGCTGTAGGATGTGTAGATCAATGTTAATTTTTAGACTACATAGTAGGGTTATTGATAAAAGTAGTTTTTGTTGGTTTAAATATAATATAATAGTAAAAGTTGTCAGCACATAGAGTGCAAAGTAGATTTAAAAAAGCCATGATTGATATATATGTACAATGGCTTTGTAATACATTAGATATTTTTAAAAGTAGTTTTAGTGTAAGTTTTCCAAAAGGTGCTGCTTGTTTTAGACGTACTGCTGCAAGAATAGTACATTACATGTGTTCTTAAAAGTAAAAAAAAAAAGTGGGTTAATATTTGGTCTTTTTGCATAGGTCCCAGGGAATACTTTTTATACACACCTATTGAGTTTCAAGTTGTCGTGAGTTTCAGTATGTGCAAGAATAGTAGATTATATGTGAGTTTCAAGTTGTCATGGAAAAGCTAAAAGGATTGAAACAAAACCGAAACTGTCAGTAAAATAGATTGAAACAACACTAAATAGGTAGTATAGTGTTTAATTGACATTTATACCATGCCTTGAATTTTTACATATATTCCAACTTCTTCGTTTAGCTTATGCTTTCAATTTTTAGTTGAGCATTGAAACATAAAATCAGATTTACAACATAAAATGTAGCAAATGATTAATTTAGTAAACGGTCAAACCATTGCCCATAAGATGTTACTCATACAAATTTGTTAATTGTCAAACAAAGTCAACATGCAAGTTTACAACATTGTTCTAAATATATTTTGACATAGTAGGATTGTTCAAAACATAATTTGACAAAGACATGATAGATGTTACTAATGTACATCCCAAAACAAAATGATTATGGAGTTTCAAAAGATTTAGCATGTTGATCACAAAAAATGCAGCATTTGTTGTTCAGCTACTAAGTTAATTTGATCTTGGTGTTCCTTCCACTCTTGGTCCTTCCCGCTTTTGTTGCGGACAACTTCGGTGTTAAAAGATCAGGTCCATCTTGATCATGGACGGGATCAGCTGGACTATCCCTCTTTGAAGGGGTGATGTCAATGCTGTCTTCTGTACTCCAATTCTGTGCAGCAGATGTAGTAGCCTGAAACATATTTATATTGTTATGTTTATTCGAAAGTATAGTAACCTTATAAGTAGGTATAGTTAGATAAAACATGGACTGCACAATTACTTACATTGGCATGAGAAACATTAGTTGGTGTGTTGACAACTTTGTTTTCTTCAATGCAGAGCACAACCTTTCCCTTATGAGATTCTTCCTTATTCCCGCTGGTAAGACAGGCCTAAAAGCAAAGATGCAATATGTTAAATTTAAGACTTAGGAGGGGAAAAACAGTTATCATAAATATGAACAACAAACCCCAAATTCCAGCCGCTGAAATTGTTATTCTGTTCTGATAAAATAAATCAGAGTGATAGTTGAACTCCATTAATCAAACAATCATTACTCTAACAAAATAGTATACATCATATATCCATTAATCAAACAATTAGAGGCATAACCATTGATTGTGTTTTGGTTTTTGTTTGTTTATGTGATGGCAGAAATAAAGACTTAGCTTATGATTTAGGTGAATTGGATCAAGCACTTTTTCTCTATCTGAATGGACAAACAGACACATCAAGTATTCAAAACCAAAAACGTGAGCTTTTTTTCTTAATCATAAATTCAAAAAAGGGTCTCTTTTTCTTTCACTTTTAGTTTATTATAGAGAATCTTTATGGCTCACACCAAAAGCATGTACATCAGAATCATATCTGCAGAACAGCAGAAAAAATGAAAAACTCATATATTTCTCACACTTGTCTTGTTTTCTTTGCATCACACTCACTCTTCTTGTGTAATCATTTCTCTCTTGATTAGTATATTTATGCTATACACATACTCCCTCCGTCCCACAATGAGTGACCCATTTGGAATAAAATGGTGTCCCAAAATGAATGACCCATTTCAATTTCCAATGCATTTTTTCCAATTCTACCCTCTAATTAATAAAGATTTCACTATTTCCAATACATAATAAGGGTACTATAGTAAAAACAATAGTCTTTCTCTTACTTTTATGCACTTCTCTTAAACTGTGTGAAATGGTGTGCTGGGTCACTCATTATGAGACGGAGGGAGTATTCACATAACAATTATTTATGTTATAAATCAGAGTGAAAGCTGAACTCCATTAATCAAACAATCATTACTCTAACAAAATAGTATCATGCATCCATTAATCAAATCAAACAATTAGAGGTAAGAAACATTGATTAAATTTAAACCAACCAACAGTTAACCTCAACAATATCACCCTTTTAGATTTTCTAACCAAAAACAAAAATCATAATATAATTTCAGAATATATATAAACCAAAAACAAATATAAGAATATATTTCAACCAATAACAATGCTTACTTAGTGATAGGAGTAGAGTTATTATCAGAACAGTTGCACCTGAATGGGTTATCGGGAGATTGATTGGTTTTGTTACAAGTTGGACACAACTCATAAAACCACCAGAAAGGGTTCGCCCTGAACCTCATTGTCTTACCATCAGTATTGCAGAAGGTTTCCTACATAGTAAATAACAGGTATCAAAATAGATTGAATTAGGATAAGTAGATATTTACATGTTTAGATGGATGGTTTTAAAATATTACTTCAGTAAGATGGGCCATCTCAGCAATGCTTAGAATATCCTTGGTGAATGAAAAAGCCCTGTCGTCAATTGCTCCTTGTGAACACGAATTCAGAGAAAATGATTGGGTAGCTGTTTGTTCTTGATTAACATCCAGAAATCTGCGTCAAAGGAAACATTTCATTAAACTGTTAAAGTAAGGAGAATATGAGCACATTAGTAAATGACAAATTTCAGAGAGAACTATACTTTGTCTTAAATTCCTAAACTTGTGGATGATCATGATTTAGTAGCAGTTTAGATCCACTCCACGCATTCGAAATGTTGAGCTTTCCATTTGCTGCAATAAGTAAACCAACAATAAAATAAAATGATAAGAGGATTTCATATAATGAACGCAAAACTACATTACATGAGCCCAGTCGACACCAAGCATGAGTGAGGATGAGAAACACATGTCCACTTTCAGCCGCGTAATTCATAAATTAGTTAGCATAACCTTCCCATAGAGTAACATCTATCTCAGCCCCACTACAAATACAAGTTGAAATCAGTAAGGTTCAACATATACGTTGCGAAATGGTGAAATAGACAACTAATGAGAACAATAAGAAAAAGACCATTCGTCTGCTAAAGTGAGGTTCACACATGCTTTTTTTCCAGCACCTGCACTCTGTGTCCTAACAACATGTTGGACAGCACCTATTACATCTGAAAAGACAGTGTGCACAACTTAGAAACTTCATGGAAATTATGATGAATGAACTAAGAACATGTAATGAATTAGGCCCAAGTACTATAAGCCTATTATAATTAATAATAGTGAGTCATCATCCTTTAGAAGGATCTAGATTAGGTTATGCTAATGTTATAAATAGATGTCTTTTGAATGTAATGGATCATCAAGAAAATGAATGAAGAAATTAGTTTTAGAGTTGTTAGTTATTTTTAGCATAGTTTTCTCTTAGCCCCAAAGTTATGTTCATAACAGAACATGAATATGAAAATGAACTGAAAACATGAAAATGAGAAGGAATACCATATAGGCGATCAGGGATGAACTCTCCACTCAAGAAGTCAGTGAATGACTTGAAGTTAAATTGATGTCCTGGAATGTCTGGTACGTCAACGACAGTGACAGTTGTTGCACGGTTAAAAAACGATTTTTTTACCTATCTGCCCCAATAATGAAAAGATAATACCAACATGCCATGAAATGAAAAAAAAATACTCAAATGCCACACTTTTAGTTCACGTCCGTCCAGGGGTTGGCCGGACCGGTGAAGATTTTTTTTCCCCAGTTGGGGTCCGTCCAGGGGTTGGCCGGACTCTAACTGGACCTTTTTTTTTGTTTTTTTTTATTTTTTTATTTTAATTGATTTAAATCATTTTAAAAAAAAAAAGGAAAAAAAAAAAGGGCCAGTTAGAGTCCGGCCAACCCCTGGCCGGACCCCAACTGGGGAAAAAAAATCTTCACCGGTCCGGCCAACCCCTGGACGGACGTGAACTAAAAGTGTGGCATTTTGGTGTTTTAATTTTAACATGGGGCATATTGGTATTATTATTTTAGAATAGTGGCAGGTAGGTAAAAAAATCTTAAAAAACACCTTGTATTTGTTATCACAAACTTTCAGCTGCATTTCATTGATCATTGTTTCACCATTATAGACCATATAGGTTTGCATTTCCTGTAAAGTCTTCTTCCAAAGCTCAAAGTCACGGGAACAGGTTACAACGTGGATCTGATCACCCTGTAGATTCAAAATGTTTAACTCTCTATAAATAAGGCAATAAAAGAATGTTAAAGCATATGATATTTAGTAAAAACGAAACCTTTGCATCTTGAAGGATGACTTCAACGTGTTGCTGACCATTACGTTCCTTGACATCCCATACATCAACGACACGAATTGCTATCTTCCAAACATTTTGATCGGGTTTCAATTCAGAAATCATAATAGGTGGTCTAGACATTGTTGTTCAAAAATCTGAAACAAAAACCAGTTTTGTTAGCTAATCAGAGATAACAAAGCACAGGCAAAAAAAATCAGAACTTCTAAAAATCAGTTTCCAAAAAACCATACTATCTTTATGGATCAGTTATAAACATCACTATATAAACATGTAAATAAAGATCATTTGGCAAATCAGAATAAAAAACAAACGTTCAACAAAATTAACTACAAACAATGTTGTAACTAAAATCAATCCTTTAACAACACTTAACTACAAATAACAGTATAAAAATTTAAACTGTTTTGAACACCATAAAAATCAGAACTTTAACATCAATAAACAAAATCAGAAGAAAAAGAACTATAAAAATTAACTACAAACAATGTTGTAACTAAAATCAATCCTTTAACAACACTTAACTACAAATAACATAAAAATTTAAACTTTATGTGTTTAGAACACCATAAACATCAGAACTTTAACATCAATAAACAAAATCATATGAAAAAGAACTATAAAAATACTTACTTTATGTGTTTTCTACATTTTATAAATCATTTTGGAAAATAAAGTCACAACAGTTTTGGAAAAGAAACTCACAAAAATCAGCTTCGAAAGTTAAAACATGTAGCTGAAGGGGCAGAGCGAAGGGAGAGAAGGGATAGTCCATATTTGTGATGAACACCATAAAAATCATAACTTTAACATCAATAAACAAAATCGGTAGAAAAAGAACTATAAAAATCAGTACTTTATGTGTTTTCTACATTTTATACACCATTTTGGAAAAGAAAGTCACAAATGTTTTGGAAAAGAAACTCACAAAAATCAGCTTAGAAATGTATAACATGAAGAAGAAGAAGAAGAAGAAGAAGAGCGAAGGGTTAAACGCAGAGATTTCATTACCTGTGGAAACCGAAGAACTGTGATGAGATGTTGCTTGGTGGATGAAGAATGGGTGCTTCGGCGTAGAGAGCAGTGAGGATGAAGAATGGGTGCTTCAGCGTAGAGAGCAGTGAGGATGAAGAATGAATGAAAGGAGATATTTAGAGGGAAATGACCCGTTTCAATGTAAACCGTTTGTCTGTCGTGTAAAAGGAGGAAATGAGAGGGAAAAGTTGAAATTCAGTATTACTCAATGGTTTAATGGTTGATAGGAAAAAAATATAGAAACATTGAGAAAATGGTGCCACTTGTAATAATGGGTATATTTGATTGGTCTATTGGTAGTTTGATTTAGCAAATTACCAAGATGGGCATATGTTAGTGCAAATTTTTAAAAGCAAAAGGGCAGTTAAGGGAGTTAATAGGCATATTATAATCTTAGTTAGGTAGTTGATAAACATGGAGTTCCAATATATGAATGTTGGAATTTATTGCAAGAGAAAGATGAGGTGATGGCATGATTGTCATAATTAGGGTTTTTAAAATGGATCCATACCGCAATGGTTGCCACGACATTGTGGCTTTCAATGTCTATGCATTGTGACGTTTGTAGCACTGACACCTCTTAAAAAAGGTGTGTCAAACACCTACGCTGAAACATGTGATTACGTTTAATTTATTATTTTTTCAAATTATTACTGGTGTTGACAGTGTGAGTGTCGTGTTTCCAGTGTCTGTGCTTTATGACCACAATCACTACTTATATACTGTTTAAAAGATTTCTAGTAGTGGCACTTTGACAAGGCGCTATTGTTCCTCGATACTCTATTATTGTATAGTATTTTCAAGTAACAGCTTTTGTTAGCTGAATTTGAATAAATCGGTATTTTCTGCAATTCGTGGTTGACAATAATGAATAGGATTACAAGTTTAAAGAAGTAGAGTTAGCAGCCAAACAAACTCGTGGCAGTAATTACTGATTAACTACGAATATGAGTATCTTCGCATGTGAAGAACCACTTGTATGTTTTTTCTTCTTTTGTAACTCTGATTCTTTTCAAAAACTACTTTGAGAGGTAAATTTTACAGGAAGCTTCTGATTTTCCCCGAGTTTTGTATTCTAATGGTTCTAATATTGCAGGCTGTTGGTTCAGCATACGAGACTTCTGCGTGGAATGCTACTTGGCCACACCAAATTTATGGTAATGAGACTACAACAATGTTGCCTAACCAATCCAAATTCACCCATGCGTTGAGGTGTGAAGTGTGTAAAATTGATGTCAATAGCAAAGATTCATATGAAAAGCACATAGCTGGAAAGAAACACCAGAAGAATTTACAAAGTGGCGCAAGCATCCAAGGACAAGCGTTAATCGGTCCTGTAGTCCAGCAATCAGCGATTAAGAAACAGGTGGAACAGTCAAAGGTTTGCACAACTTGCAATGTTTTGTGCACAAGTCACGACACATATATCAAACATATTGCTGGGAAAAAGCACGCAGCTCAGGTAAATCGTTGATTGCTTTATCCTTTTGTATGTTTTTCTGTTTTCTCCTCATTCTATATCGTAATAAATCTTTGTGAATTCGCAATGTTTCTGAATTGACTACTTTTTGTTTATAGGTTGGCTTGATGTCTAATGGTGGCATTGGTCCATCTATTGCCAAATTCAAGCGTATTGGAGTTCCTCCGTTTCAAAAAGCTGCTAAGAGACTCAAGGTTGCTCAATCTGCATGGTGTGAAACTTGTAAGATTAATTGTAACAGCAGGGATATGTACATTACACATTTAGCCGGAAAAAAACACTTGAAGAACTTGGAAAAACTGTCGAATCCGAAAATCGAAGTTGGCACAAGCGCCGCTGCCACTGCGACAATTACTTTAATCGGACCACAGGAAAAGCCAGGTACCGATAATCCAAAAGCAAGGAAGGCATCGGAACTTGCTATCGAGTCAAAGAAACGTAAAATTGTAGAAGGAGGAACTGCGGTTAATAATGTTAAAACATGTACTTTATGCAATGTGGTGTGTAATAGCGAGACGGTTTTCAATTTGCACCTTATTGGCCAGAAACATGCTGCTATGGTGAAGAAAGCAGGATCAAGCACTGGTTGAGGTTGTTTTTGTCACTGTATCATTTAAACTTGGAGAGAGAGAATGCAGCATGCAATTTATCATTGTTCGATGGTTAAGTTTCAACATTTCTATTGAATGCATTTGTATAGCTTTTTATTTGTACCAGAGGAACTCATTGGAGGTTGTATTTTGGGATATAAATAATTGATAAGTTCCATGATGCATTGAGGCTTATGGACTGAATGATGCATTGAGGCTTATGGACTGAATTTAGTTTTAATAAACTCTTTAAAAGATAGGATATGCATGTTTCTGGTGAAACCATCAATTTCTAGGATGATTCTCGAGGGAGTGCTCCTCTGACACACATTCCCGATTGACAACACGAAGGACAAGATTTAGTGGCAGCCGTTCCTAGATAAATATTAATATTAATTTTAACATATTTGTGCGTAAATTATTTAAATAAAAAAGTGTAATACAAAAATATATCTGTCCATCTCAAATATATCGAGCGACATAATCAGAATAATAGATCAAGAGGGAGGTGTCTGAGGGTCCTCCTAGATATTCCGGTTTAACCTCCTCAGGTTTCGGAACATAAACCTCTTCGGATTTTGGAACATGAATATCCTCGGATGCCACCTCATTATTCCTAGATGAGGACGCACGTGACAAAAGACTTCTCATAGCAGAAGTGGATGTTCCCTCCACTTCCTCCCGCGCTACCCGACTGCATCCCCAATCCACCGTAGCTTGCTCAGCTCTCTCACGCTGAGCAGAAGCGGTTTTACTTGGCCTGCCGAGTCTAATTTTGTTCGGGTTCTTAACCATTTTTTTGGAAAAAATAATCCATACTCAAATGGAAGGAACAAGAACAGGTTTGAAAAACTTAAAAAAAAAACAACTCAGACATGATTTCGGAAGTTCATCTGCGAAACTCCTCAAAGGTGTTTTTGATTATGTACTTCCGAAAACACCATTTTCGAACCTTCAACTTAAACCCCCATGCCATTTTACACCAAAACAGTCATATTTTACAAGTTATACTCCAACCTAATTAATTTAAATGATTCTAAACAGATTATTATACACATACAAAGTAGAACAAGGGATTCAGAAAAACTTACTCAAATTTTAAGCTTTGAGAGTTGTTGAAATAAGGAGTTGAAATGAGTTGCAATGAGGAGAAATGACTAGAAATTAGTTGAAATGAGTTTTGAAAGTAGTGATTGTGGGGTTTTGGGGTGTTTGAGTTTGTAAAAAAACTTAACCTCTATCGTTGGTTTGTTGTATATGCTCTAATTTGGAGATGCATCTCCGAAAAGCTCCAAAATTTAAAAAATGGGTTTATTCGTAGATACATTTTTTAAACACCCCTGATCTTGACAAAAAATATGTTTCGGAGATGCATCTCCGAGAACACCCCTAACAAAATGAAATGCGGTGCGTTCGGAGATGCATCTCCGAATTGAGGGGTTAAAACGAGAATTTCGCCTGAGGTCCCTAAGGTTGAAGGGTGTAAAAAGAAATTTCCAAAAATTAATTGCAATTCTAATCTACTAATTTTTGACCCATTGTTTTGGCTTTTTCAAAAGTAATTTTTATAGTATTACATGAGTTTTTGTAAAAATTATTTTAAAAAAACTTTTTATAAATGTTTCAAATGAAAATTTGATTTTAATAGTTATTATTAAAATGTTATTTTAGATATTTTATCATTTTATTGAAACTTTATTAAGATATTAAAATTTTAAAAACTTATTTAATTTTGAAGTAATTTCAAATAGTTTTCATCAAAATTATTTTTGAAATACAATTTTTAAAATTTTTTGTAATTTCAACTAAATTTTGATTTTCAATTATATATATATATATATATATATATATATATATATATATATATATATATATATATATATATATATATATATATATATATATATATATATATATATATATATATATATATATATATGAGGGCATATCATATGAGAATGACATATTTATATGAGAATGTGAGAATGAATCTGAACCATTGGATTTTAAAATAAATGGTGAAGATGATGAGTGAATCTTTTTTTTCTCTCTCCAGTATCTTGAAATAAATGAAGTAGGAGAGAGAAAAAAAAGATTCAATCATAATCTCCACCATTTATTTTAAAATTCAATGGTTCGGATTCATTCTCATATTCTCATATAAATATGTCATTCTCATATGATATGCCCTCTATATATATATATTTATATTTATATATATATATATATATATATATATATATATATATATATATATATATATATATATATATATATATATATATATATATATATATATATATATATATATATATATATATATATATATATATATATATATATATATATACACTATAAAATATCAAAAATAATTTTTTAATTTAAATTAATAAATATTGTAAATGAAAAATTATTTTATAAAATTTATTTATAAAAATACAAAAAACAAAAACATTTTTTAAAAATAAAACAAACAACACGTTAATAGAATGGATTTTTTACTTTAAAATCGTTCTTAAATTTATGACGAAAAAGATAATAACATACTGTATTTTAAATGGCGTTGCATGGTATGAAAGCAACATCTTTAAATTTGCAAAAGTAAACAATTCTAAAAAGTTCTTTTAATCTCTATAAATTATTTTATTCTTAATTAATAACACATATTTGAATGATTCTTAATGTAACACCCCATATTTTCTAATTTTAATTTAATCGGAAATTAAATTATTATTTAAAATTATTTGGTATTTTGTTGAATTATTGGAAAATTATGGATTAAGGGCCATTGGGCTAGAATGGTGAGATTAGTAGTATGGGGGTGCTAAGGGAGTAAGCCCATTACTAATTATTTTATGTTTTCATAAAATAAAGGAAATAAGGAAAATTGGGAAAAAGGAAAAAGGAACGTGAAAAGCAGAGCAGAGGAGATGAGAGTTTGGAAAACTGATACGTGAAAGAGGAACAGAAGAGGAAGAGGGCTAATCAAGATCTTTGGCTAAGGTAAGGGGGGACTCTTCCGGTTAACATCTTTTATCGTATTATAGATGATGGGACTGATTTAGATGCATTATTTGTGTCAATTGGTTATATGTTAGGTTGGGGTTTTGGGATGATTTTGATGAGAATTGTTTGACGTGATGAATTGTATGATTATATGGCTGTTATGATGATTAAATGATCCTCTTTGTGTGTTATATTTGTGTTATAACATGTATGTGGCTGATATGGTGGTATTTGAGGTTCATGATATAACTTGATTTGGGTTTTGGGGATTTTGGGATGAATCCCGTAATGCTGTCAGTCGATGTGAGATCTCTGGTTTTTGCCAGTTCGCGCCGCGAAGGTGGGTGCGCGCCGCGAAGGCGTAACTTTTTCTCGTTCCGCGCCGCGAACCTGTGTTTGCGCCGCGAAGGCGTGTTTTCTATTCGTTACGCGCCGCGGACTGTGGGTGGCGCCGCGTGCTGTAGCGATAATTGTTTTCTTTGAAAAATGTAAAGATGTGTAACTTTCAAACCGTAAGTCCGTTTTAGACGCCGTTTTGGACGTTGTTCCTTAAATTGAATGTTCTACCATATGAAATGAATAAAACAATAACAACTTGATTTTATTTTAAAAATATCATTTTCTTCAAATGTGGTTATTCTGATTTTGCATAGCTGATGAGGTGCAATGGTTGTTGTGTGCATAATTGAATACGTGCAATGATGTATGTTGTGATAATGTGGTTGCTTCTATTAATTGTGCAAATGGGTGTTGTTCATGGTAAGTGTAGTTATCATGTGTTTTGAGGAATGATGAGGTAAATTGATGAGTTGCTTTGTCGTACTTGGTACACGATTGTGAGGGGTGTTATTGTTGTTGCACTGTATGATGAATGATTTACCTGTTATGATGTGTGGTTGTAATTGGTGTTTGTTATACATATATTGTTGATGTAAAATATGTATTTTATTGTGGTTGAGAAATAGCATAACTGTGTATGGCTATTGATTATTGTGGTGGTTGATGATTATGACATTTGGCTGATTTATGTGGGTGATGAGCATGTTATGGTTGATACATGCATTCATAATCATTATGTGGCTGATCCTTGACGATGGTGGATCAGTGGTAGCTAATTCCCATTGTGTGGAATTAGTGAGTGGGTGTTGCCGTATCCTTGACGATGGTGGATCGGTGAGTTGGGTTATCCCAGATTTTGGTACCACATGCATATAGTTGCATTTGCATTAGGCTACTTGTGTTATTATAACATGAATGGAAGATTGTCCAATGTTATAATATGTGATGAATGTGTAATGGTTATGATTTGTTTGGATGAATTATGGTGTTGTCTCTTGGTAGTGTATTCTATTTGTTGTTATGTGTTGATGAGTACTTCCTGACAATCTGAATATAATGAAATTGGATGAATAATGTGACTATGACGTGTTATTGTTTATGATTCGATAACATTTGTTAATTGTGAATGAGACTCACCCTTACTTTGATGATTTCAGATTGGCGAGTAGCGGCTTTTGGCTTTGGTGAGGATAGCTCATAGGCCAGTTTGTTTAAGTATAGTGTCGGTGTCATGCTCTGATATTGTAACACTGAGGGAACGCTAGTTTAGAGTTGATGATGATACTCTATTTTGTTGTTATTGGGGTAATTTTGTGAGATATTGCATAGATGATGTTATGCTTATCTGTTGATTAATTTTCCGCTGTGTAAACATGAGATGTTTATGTATTATGACAGATTGTTCCTTAGTGAAAGCATGACAATTGATTTATGATAATTTGTTTTAAATTGAATTGTGGCACCCTTGTTTTCATGTTTTACTCTGAATTATTTTATTAATTTCCGCGGGGTTTAGAAGGGTGTTACAATAGTGGTATCAGAGCAGGTCGGTCCGTCCGGCCAATTGTTGAGTCAGTTGAGTTGCGCGACAGTTGTATATTGTCGGCATTTTATTCCTCGGTACGCGACATGTGAGTGAATCACTGTCGGTACTTGGTTGTTTGTTGCAGGTGTTGGATTGAAACAAGTGGGGGAGAAGCTTCGCTTCTCGGTTATGTTTCAGTTGCAAGAAGATTGATTCAGTAGGCTGTTGTTGGCAACAGTGCGAGCGTTGTCGGAGTTTGTTGTTTTCTGAATTGAAGGTGACTTGGAATTAAGACTTCACTGGGAATTGAGTTGGAACATCTTGAAGGAAGATGATTAGAGGTAATTGACAGTTATGGTAAGAGAAGGAAATTGGAAAGTTGCAATGTGTCAGCTCTGCTGGTGTGCTGCGAAGCTGTCAGTTGAGTAGCCTTACGACTCAGAAGAGGTTCAGCTGCAAGTTTGCGAAGAGGATTGATGTAGTAATGTTCCAGAAATTGCGCTTCGGCGATGGAAAGTGTTGCTCAAGTTATAATGATGTTTGGAAGTAAAGAGATATGATAAGGGGCTGTTTGGAATGTGATAGAGTTGAAGAGAATGAGTTTTGGAGAGAGATTTTCGTAAGCAAAACGCAGGAAAATTGCTGAATAGCGGCGGAACTTCGAAAATTCATAACTGGAGTTCTGGACATCCGAATTGAGTTCCGTTTGAAGCGTCGGAAAGCTAACGAGATGAACTTTGTTATAAAAATGGTTGCAGAAGCTGTAACATAATTAAGTGTGACAGGATGACGTTGGAAGGAGGCGAAGTTACGGTTACTCTTGCTCTTATAACTAGACTTGTTTATTGGTACTGCACGGGATGTCAGTGTCAGTGTTGAATGGATCGAAGGAATACTTGGAAGGTTTTTTGAGAAGTAATTTTAAGAATTGAATTTACCAATTGAGGAGTTTTGGATATATCGTATAGAGTGTCGCTGCATGATGTCAGTATTGCATTTTCGGACAATGATTGGAAAATTCATATCTTGGGTTCCGAGTGTCGGATTAATGTGCCGTTTAAACCTACGAGGAGGAGGGATTGTGTTCTAATTTATGGAAGAGTTATAAATACGGTAGAGTGACCCTATGAGGAGAGGTTCTGAAGTCGGTTATAGAAGCGTGAAACTTGTTGAATAGGAATGCCTACTATCGTGATTGTTTGAAACAGAATTGAGTAGAACATGTTGTTGATGAATAAGTCGATGAGATGTTCGGTCACAAAGATGATTTGAATACCGATGGATTTTAGTGAATGAGTAAATTAGTAGTAAAGATGGGACAAACTTTAGAACCCTTGGAATCGTATTTGTGATGGCAAGGTAACGATAAGTATAAAAGAAGGATTGTAGGGAATTTCTAACATTGTTGACGTGAAGGAGACTTTGTTGAGATTCCGAGTGGGATGATAATTGGACGTGAAGGATGTAATAGAATTTGGGTTAAAACCACGAGTTATGAATGTTGTGCTATTGTGTTGCGTAGGAAGTCTTTAAAAATGTCGGTGCTAAAGGATGAATGAGTTGGATTTAATTGGACAATTTAGAGACTTGAGTTGGTATGTGAAGGTGATCCTAATAGTGTTAGATTGAGTATGCTAGAAGATGACTAGTGGTATTCTTAACGAGATTAGAGAAGGTCAGAAAGATGATGTTGAGTTGATCGATAGGTTGACTTTGAATTACCAAGGTAAAGGCGGTGAATTCAGAATCGACGGGAATAATATAATGAGGTTGAGTGATTGGATTTGTGTAACTGATGTTTTGAGCTTCGGAAGAATATTCTAGAAGAAGGACACCGTAGTGGATTATTGAACTATGACGATGTTAATGAGTTTGGGTGCAAACTCGGAAATGGACACTATTATGTAGTAACGACGGTTTATGCTTAAATATGATTTTCAACTAATATTGACAAATTTAGGACTTGATCACCCTAAATCTCTTGTTGGTAGTAGATGGAATCATATAGAAGAGATAAGCTTGTTTTGTTACCTTAATGGTTTAAGATGTGATGAATACTAAGCCGTGAGAGTAATCACTCACCATGTTGTGTGAACTGATGAAGAAGTGAATACGAATGAGTGCAATATATCGGACGATGACTTAAGACGGGTAATCAGAGTCGCGCAGTGAAAGTGTGATGTGGAGTAGTATGCAAGTACTACTCGTGGGAAGTAAGGAATTAATATGTCGGAAGCCTACATAGAGAATATGTATTGATCTATATGTTGGATTTAGAATCCAGTGGATGTAAGGATGTCGTGTCGAAGAATTATAACTCTTTTGAATAATTTCCGAGATGATGAATATGTCATTACGGTTGTACGTAGTTAACGAGTAGGTATTCGGTGAAATTAAAACGAAGGATTGATAATACATGATGCTGTAATAATTTTGTGTTGTTATTGAGGTGATATTGTAAATTCCATATATAATGAGGAATTACACTCTATGAAGGACGGAGTTGATTTGATTCTTAGTAGAGAGCGTGACTTAGTTGAGCTATTTTGTAAGCGATGGTATATTGAGGCTGATGAGTGTGTACTTGTTCTGATGGTTAGGATGTTTAAATAGAGGAAGTAAATCAGGAATTGGTTTTCGTTGGATGCGAGTAAGGATTGCTAAATGGTAGATTAGTACCATGAATGATGAAGAATGATTCTTGAAACGAATGAGTAAAGAGAGTCGGAATCGGGTAAAACTCAGAAATCTATTTGGTATAGATGATTGTGATGAGTAGTCAGAGTAGTGCGGAAAAAGCGGAATGTAACGTGTTGGATAATTACTGGTGTGATTTAAGAGGAGTCAGATAATTTGAATTCAATGGTATAGGAATATGAGTATTGAGTTTCTTGAAGGAAGCGGTTGGTGAAAAGTGTAAATATTACCTTATCGCTCAGATGGAAAAGCGTGTCTAAGGTTGGTACGTTTGGTAGAAGGGATCCATTACTGTATTGTTGATCAAGTGTGATCATACTATAAATTGTGTAATTGTATTACTCGTTTGTTGAGCGTATTGTATAGATTGTACCTCAATGTTCTGTTGTTGTTAACCTTTTTGGAGATAAAGCGAGTGGTATACTTTTGGATAGTCAAATGCGACGCAAGAACTGGGATTTGAATGTATGAAACATGTTTCCTGTTGGTTATGTCAGATGGATTTTGGGGATTGACTGATGGTAATGTTAATTGAGAGCTGGAGACTCAGGTGAAGGACTCTTATACGGGCTGGTTAATTGAGGTATGTTTTCGAGGACGAAAACTCTTTTAGTGGGGGAGAGTTGTAACACCCCATATTTTCTAATTTTAATTTAATCGGAAATTAAATTATTATTTAAAATTATTTGGTATTTTGTTGAATTATTGGAAAATTATGGATTAAGGGCCATTGGGCTAGAATGGTGAGATTAGTAGTATGGGGGTGCTAAGGGAGTAAGCCCATTACTAATTATTTTATGTTTTCATAAAATAAAGGAAATAAGGAAAATTGGGAAAAAGGAAAAAGGAACGTGAAAAGCAGAGCAGAGGAGATGAGAGTTTGGAAAACTGATACGTGAAAGAGGAACAGAAGAGGAAGAGGGCTAATCAAGATCTTTGGCTAAGGTAAGGGGGGACTCTTCCGGTTAACATCTTTTATCGTATTATAGATGATGGGACTGATTTAGATGCATTATTTGTGTCAATTGGTTATATGTTAGGTTGGGGTTTTGGGATGATTTTGATGAGAATTGTTTGACGTGATGAATTGTATGATTATATGGCTGTTATGATGATTAAATGATCCTCTTTGTGTGTTATATTTGTGTTATAACATGTATGTGGCTGATATGGTGGTATTTGAGGTTCATGATATAACTTGATTTGGGTTTTGGGGATTTTGGGATGAATCCTGTAATGCTGTCAGTCGATGTGAGATCTCTGGTTTTTGCCAGTTCGCGCCGCGAAGGTGGGTGCGCGCCGCGAAGGCGTAACTTTTTCTCGTTCCGCGCCGCGAACCTGTGTTTGCGCCGCGAAGGCGTGTTTTCTATTCGTTACGCGCCGCGGACTGTGGGTGGCGCCGCGTGCTGTAGCGATAATTGTTTTCTTTGAAAAATGTAAAGATGTGTAACTTTCAAACCGTAAGTCCGTTTTAGACGCCGTTTTGGACGTTGTTCCTTAAATTGAATGTTCTACCATATGAAATGAATAAAACAATAACAACTTGATTTTATTTTAAAAATATCATTTTCTTCAAATGTGGTTATTCTGATTTTGCATAGCTGATGAGGTGCAATGGTTGTTGTGTGCATAATTGAATACGTGCAATGATGTATGTTGTGATAATGTGGTTGCTTCTATTAATTGTGCAAATGGGTGTTGTTCATGGTAAGTGTAGTTATCATGTGTTTTGAGGAATGATGAGGTAAATTGATGAGTTGCTTTGTCGTACTTGGTACACGATTGTGAGGGGTGTTATTGTTGTTGCACTGTATGATGAATGATTTACCTGTTATGATGTGTGGTTGTAATTGGTGTTTGTTATACATATATTGTTGATGTAAAATATGTATTTTATTGTGGTTGAGAAATAGCATAACTGTGTATGGCTATTGATTATTGTGGTGGTTGATGATTATGACATTTGGCTGATTTATGTGGGTGATGAGCATGTTATGGTTGATACATGCATTCATAATCATTATGTGGCTGATCCTTGACGATGGTGGATCAGTGGTAGCTAATTCCCATTGTGTGGAATTAGTGAGTGGGTGTTGCCGTATCCTTGACGATGGTGGATCGGTGAGTTGGGTTATCCCAGATTTTGGTACCACATGCATATAGTTGCATTTGCATTAGGCTACTTGTGTTATTATAACATGAATGGAAGATTGTCCAATGTTATAATATGTGATGAATGTGTAATGGTTATGATTTGTTTGGATGAATTATGGTGTTGTCTCTTGGTAGTGTATTCTATTTGTTGTTATGTGTTGATGAGTACTTCCTGACAATCTGAATATAATGAAATTGGATGAATAATGTGACTATGACGTGTTATTGTTTATGATTCGATAACATTTGTTAATTGTGAATGAGACTCACCCTTACTTTGATGATTTCAGATTGGCGAGTAGCGGCTTTTGGCTTTGGTGAGGATAGCTCATAGGCCAGTTTGTTTAAGTATAGTGTCGGTGTCATGCTCTGATATTGTAACACTGGGGGAACGCTAGTTTAGAGTTGATGATGATACTCTATTTTGTTGTTATTGGGGTAATTTTGTGAGATATTGCATAGATGATGTTATGCTTATCTGTTGATTAATTTTCCGCTGTGTAAACATGAGATGTTTATGTATTATGACAGATTGTTCCTTAGTGAAAGCATGACAATTGATTTATGATAATTTGTTTTAAATTGAATTGTGGCACCCTTGTTTTCATGTTTTACTCTGAATTATTTTATTAATTTCCGCGGGGTTTAGAAGGGTGTTACAATACTTCTAACCCGAAAAGAACACAAAAGACATTCTTCAATTACTCAAAGCAAATAAGAGGAAGAATGTTCCAAATATAAAAATTACAACAATCCTTCAAAACATAATACGATTGGAGCCAAATCCAAGCTAACCAAATAGTACCCGACATGCAATCGGTAAAACTATAAGATTCACCTCTAAAAATGATCGCATTGCGCCTCAACCATATGCTCCAAACCGTAGCTAGCCAAATAACCGCAATGATCATTCTCTTGGAATTAGTCTTCACCTTTTCAAAGTTATCGAAAAAACCCCTCAAAATCTTCCAACACCACATTGTCAATCGGACCCAACCATTCAAACACCTTCCTCCATAAGCAAGATAAAACCTTACATCCGCCTAAAAGATGATGTAAATTTTCCTCCTCCGAATGACAAAAAACACAAGATAAATCTCCATCTTCCAACAAAATTCCCCGCTTTAATAATTGATCCTTTGTGGCAAGCCTATTAAGCATAATTCTCCAACCAAAGTGCAGAATTTTTGGGGGCGATTTAATCCTCCACAATAAATCAATTTTCTTCAGAATAGAAGAGCAAAGAGGCGGGCTTTTAAGCTTATCAAAAAATCTGTCATAGCAAGATCTAACCGTAAAGATACCTTCGCTATTACAGCTCCAAGAGAAAACATCGCGCACCGTCTCCGTAGGCCGCAAGTCAGCAAGATGCGTGGTCAAAATCTGCTGCCAAGCAGCGCTGCTGTTGCTGTTCCGAAACAGCACTTCAAACGGCTTCCAGGTCCACGCTGAAACACAGCCGCTGCCAGCTTCTGCAACTGCCATAGCATCGCTCCTATCATTGACGTATAATTCCCGGAATTGAAACATAAGAGGTGGCTGCCCCTTCCAGCTGCTGTACCAGAATGGAACTTCAGTTCCGCTTCCCACATGACACTCTATGGCACGTGCAAAATTATGGAAAACGAGGGAAGTATAATTGTCGGAAATTAATAAATCCCTCCACCAAATAGAATCCTTTTTCTTCACGACGGAGATGTCACCAATGAGAATTTTCATCTTCAAATTGCCATATCTAGCCTTTAGAAATTTTGCCCACACCGCCTCATCCTCCACCAAAATCCTCCACTTCCATTTGCTAAGAAGCGCTAAATTCATTATTTCGACACTTTTGACACCCAATCCGCCTTCCTCCCGAGGTTTACACACGGTTTCCCACGACACCCAATGGATAGAACGAGACATCTTACTACCACTCCATAAGAACCTAGCTTGAATGGCCCGGATTTCTTTTAGGATCTTAGATGGAGCTTTGTAGAAAGAAAGAGTGTAAATGGGAATCGAATTTAACATGGAGTTTATTAAACACACCCTTCCCGCTATATTGAGATTAATACCCTTCCACACGGACAAACGTTTCTTGAAAGTCACAATCAAATCCCTCCACATAGAAATCTTCCTCGGGTTATCGCCCACCTTCACACCAAGAAACTTAAAAGGAATTTTCTCCACCTTGCAAGATAGAAAAATAGAAGCCGCTTCAATATAATCTTCCTCCACATTGACCCCATATAAATTGCTTTTTTTGAAATTCACCCTCAAACCCGACATTAATTCAAAAGCTCTAAGCATAACTTTTATACTCCACAAATTAGCCGTGTCACCTTCCGCAAAGATAATAGTATCATCCACAAATTGTAAAACATCAACACTCACTTCTTCATCTATTTTAAAGCCCCGAAAGTCTCCAATAACTATAGCCCTTCTCATTAACGCCGATAGCACCTCCGTAACCAAAACAAACAAAAACGGGGATAAAGGATCACCTTGACGTAGTCCTTTTCCAACCTTGAAATCCTTCGTAGTACTACCGTTAATTAAAACGGACATATCACTATTGCAAATGCAAGCCTCCATCCATCTCATCCATCTATCGCCAAACCCCATTTTCTTGAGAACAAAAAGAAGAAACTTCCAACTAACACGATCGTATGCTTTTTCAAAATCTACCTTCAACACTACGCAACTCCTCTTCTCTCTTTTTGCTAAATCCAACATTTCATTCGCCACCAAAACACCATCTAAAATGCTTCTACCCGGAATAAAAGCCGTTTGGGTTGGAGATACCAACTTCCCAATGACACATTTCAATCTTCCCGCTAACAACTTAGCTAAAATCTTGTACAAGCACCCCACTAGGCATATAGGTCTATACTCGTCTAGCTATTGAGGATTCTTTAACTTGGGGATAAGAGCTATAAACGAAGAAGTGCATCCTTTGGAGAGTTTCGCCTTGTCAAAGAAGTCCTCAACAAACCTAAGAACATCCACCTTTAATAATTCCCAAAAGAATTGAAAGAACTCAAGCGTATACCCGTCGAGCCCGGGGCTTTTGCTACCATCACACTCCCACACCGCTTTTTTAACCTCCTCCTCCGAAAACCGTCTCTCCAACCATGTTCTATCTAAGTCATTCAACCTAGCAAAATCAACACCTTCCGGGACAGCCCTCTCGAAGTCATCTTCTTTGAAGTACCGATCGAAGTGATTTTTGATTTCTAACTTTACCTCCTCCACTCCTTCCACCGTCCCCTCTTCCCTAACCAACATCGAGATAGCGTTTCTTCTTCTCCTATCCTTAATAGAATTATGGAAAAAACGGGTATTCTTGTCGCCATCCTTTAGCCAAAGTTGTCTAGACTTTAACCTTAGCATACAATCTTTAAAACCAATGTTTTTCCAAAACTCCTTTGTTGCATCATACCTTGCATCCACCAAGTCATTGGTAGCACCTCCGAAATTATCCTCCAAAGAGGCGTCCAAAGCATTTATTTTCCCAACCTCCTTTTCGATCTTTAAATCAATCCACCCAAACACTTCGAAGTTCCACTTTTTAATTTGAATCTTCAAAGCTTTAAGTTTCTCAAAAAGGATGAAATCTCCTCTTCCTACAAAATTCATCTTGGCCCATTCACTACATATAAACGGTTTGAAATCCTCATGTTTTAGCCAAGCATTATTGAAATGGAACGGCTTCGGCCCCCAATCAATATTCCCACAAAAAAGACGGATCGGGGCATGATCCGATAAATCTCTATCGCCAATCCTTTGATCTATCACCCCCCAAACGTCCACCAAGTTTTTTGTCAACAAAAAGCGGTCGAGCCTACTCATCGCATTGCCATTGTCTTTGTACCAAGAAAATTTACCTCCGACACAAGGAACATCAACTACCCCCATCGTTTCAATAAACGCCCTAAAGTCATTCATACCTCTTCGGTTAAGATTACCTCCCTCCCCCAATCTTTCATGACTGCTTGTTACCTCATTGAAGTCTCTGCCTAAGCACCACTCTTCATTCCCACCCTTTAACCACCTATCCAACAAACTGTCCCACATGCGTCTTCTATTTACAGCCGAATTAGAAGCGTAAACATTGACTAAATTAATCGTCAATCCACCTTTATTTATATTAATACCGACATAACCGACCCCTTTGAAGCTAAAATTAACGCACAGAGAATCTTTCTTCCACAGAATAATCATGCCCCCCGACGCTCCTTCCGAATTACTAGCTGTCCAATCGACATCCTCCTCCCCCCCAAAAAGACTTAGCAATGAGATCGTTAGCACTATCCAGTTTGGTTTCTTGAAGAAAAGCTACCTCTACTTTACTAGATTTTAGCAGGAAACTGATTCTCTTTCTTTTAGAATAATTTCCTCCCCCTTTTATATTATAGGACAAGATATTCATAACTTTCCTTTAGAAGACTCCCTCACTCCCTTCGCCCCCTTTCTGTCACCTCTCTCCAATTCCTCCACCTTTCTCACATAGCCACTGTCACCACCACCATCAGTACCGCCCACAACCCCTAACCTGGACATCGACAACCACATCTCACCCCCTTTTGATTTTAAAGAAGAATTCAGAAATCTATGGTTGCACCTCCTAACATCAGAATCGGATAGAGACAAACAAGTATTAAACGTACCGATTGAGATATCATCCTCCTCCCTTGAAAAATTGTCGTTCTCCTCCTCTACCATTTCCTCCTCAAACGCGACTTTCTTCACTGGGTTGGGCTTTCTCGGAGCAATACTCGCAAAATAAGACGGAACTGAGTTCACCTTTTTGTTAGAACAAGATTTGTTCTGATCAATATTCTTAGTTTTGATGATAACAAGGATATGAATTTTGTGTGAGATAATGTGGTACTCTAATACATTGCAATTTCCCTTTCAGGAAATATATAAAGAGTATGCACAAATCAGCGCTCAGAAGCTTTGTCTCAGAAGGTTCAGCATGCAACATCAGAACATGGTCTGGCAAGACATCAGAAGATGGTCAAGGCAGAATCAGAACATGGGTCTATGGAAGCATCAGAAGAACTTGAGATCAGAAGCAGAAGCACTGAAGTTCTCATGGTATCACGCTCAGAAGCACTTCAAGGTCAGAAGACAAGAAGATGCTATGCACCAAGATGTTTGACTCTGATGATATTCAAACGTTGTATACACAAACATCAGATCAGAAGAAAGTACAGGTGGCAGGCTACGCTGACTGACAAAAGGAACGTTGGAAGCTATTAAAGGCAACGTCAGTAGACACAGCGTGAACAAGGCTCGAGGTAGTTGACAAAAGCGTGAAACATTAAATGCAATGCTGTACGGAATACGCAAAGCATTAAATGCTCCCAACGGTCATCTTCTCAAGTGCCTATAAATATGAAGTTCTGATGAGAAGCAAGGTTAACAATTCAAAAAAAGAACTTACTCTGAAAAACTTGCTGAAACGCTGTTCAAACTCAAAGCTCAGAAACTTCATCTTCATCAAAGCTCACTACATTGCTGTTGTAATATATTAGTGAGATTAAGCTTAAACGTTAAGAGAAATATCATTGTTGTGATTATAGCTTTTCAGAAGCATTTGTAATACTCTTAGAATTGATTACATTAATTTGTAAGTAAATAGAGTGATCAAGTGTTGATCAGGATACTCTAGGAAGTCTTAGCTTGTGTCTAAGCAGTTGTAATTAGAGTGATCACGTGGTGGTCAGGATACTCTAAGAAAGTCTTAGCTTGTGTCTAAGCATTTGTTCCTTGAGTGATCAGGTTGTGATCAGGATACTCTAGAAGACTTAGTCGTGGGCTAAGTGGAAAACCATTGTAATCTGTTGCGATTAGTGGATTAAATCCTCAGGTGAGGTAAATTACTCCGTGGGGGTGGACTGGAGTAGCTTAATTAACAACGAACCAGGATAAAAATAACTGTGCAAATTGTTTTTATCGTTCAAGTTTTTAGACTACACTTATTCAAACCCCCCCCCTTTCTAAGTGTTTTTCTATCCTTCAATTGGCATCAGAGCGCCGGTTCTAAGGTGCAAGCACTTAACCGTGTTTAGAAAAGATTCAGGAAGAGAAAAACGCTTCAGTAAAAGATGGCTGGTGAAATTCCGACAGATCCACCTGCATCTACATCTGGCTCTGCTGAGCATTACAATGGTAACAATGGTTATACTAGACCACCAGTATTTGATGGTGAAAACTTTGAATACTGGAAAGATAAACTGGAAAGTTACTTTCTTGGTCTAGATGGTGAATTATGGGATCTTCTGATGGATGGTTACAAACATCCAGTGAAAGCCACTGGCGTAAGGCTTACAAGGCAAGAAATGGATGATGATCAAAAGAAGCTTTTCAAGAATCATCATAAATGTAGGACTGTTTTGCTGAATGCTATCTCTCATGCTGAGTATGAGAAGATATCTAACAGGGAAACGGCTCATGACATATATGAGTCCTTGAAAATGACCCATGAGGGAAATGCTCAAGTCAAGGAGACTAAAGCTATTGCTCTAATCCAGAAATATGAAGCCTTCAAGATGGAGGATGATGAAGATATTGAGAAGATGTTCTCAAGATTTCAAACTTTAACTGCTGGATTAAGAGTTCTGGATAAAGGCTACACCAAGGCTGATCATGTAAAGAAGATCATCAGAAGCTTACCCAGAAGATGGGGTCCAATGGTGACTGCATTCAAGATTGCCAAGAATCTGAATGAAGTTTCGTTGGAAGAGCTTATCAGTGCCTTGAGAAGCCATGAAATAGAGCTGGATGCAAACGAGCCTCAGAAGAAAGGTAAGTCTATTGCATTAAAATCTAATGTTAAAAAATGCACTAACACTTTTCAGGCTAGAGAAGAAGATCCTGAAGAATCTGGAGAAGAAGATGAACTGTCCATGATCTCCAGAAGGGTAAACCAACTCTGGAAGAGCAAGCAAAGGAAGTTCAGAGGCTTCAGAAGTTCAAAGAGATTTGAACAAGGAGAATCTTCTGGTGACAGAAGATCTGACAAGAAGAAGGTTGTCTGCTATGAGTGCAATGAGCCTGGACATTACAAGAACGAGTGTCCAAAACTTCAGAAGGAGAATCCCAAGAAGAAGTTTCATAAGAAGAAAGGTCTTATGGCAACATGGGATGATTCTGAATCAGAATCAGAATCAGACTCTGAAGGAGAGCAGGCCAACTTCGCGCTGATGGCTACAGAAGATGACGGACAGAATCTACATCAGAATCAGATTCTGAAGAGGTATTTTCTGAACTATCTAGAGAAGAGTTAGTTTCCAGTCTAACAGAACTTCTGGAACTCAAGTCTCAGATTAGTATCAAATACAAGAAGCTGAAAAAGCTATTTGAATTTGAAACTAAGAAGCTTGAAGTGGAGAATTCTGAACTGAAGGAAAAAGTTTTAAATTTATCCAAAAATACCGGATCTCCTTCTGTCTCTGAAAAATCTACTCTAAGTCTGAACAATATTCTGAAAGAATATGACTTAAGTTTCAGAAAGTTTTTATCTAGAAGTATTGGCAGAAGTCAACTTGCTTCTATGATATATGCTGTGTCAGGAAACAAAAGAGCTGGCATTGGTTATGAGGGTGAAATCCCATACAAGCTTGAATCTGTGGATGATATGAAAATATCATACAAGCCTCTGTATAACCAATTTAAATTTGGCCACTCCCATGATATTAGGCACACATCACATGCTCAAAGCTTTCACATAACACACACCAAGAAGCATGTGACAAAACCTAAGAAATATCATGGAACTCAGAACATAAACTATCATTCTGTTCCTCCTATTTCATATAATTCTAAACCCAAGTTCAATCAGAACTTAAGGAAAACTAACAAGAAAGGACCCAAGAAGATGTGGGTACCTAAGGAAAAGATTATTCCTATTGCAGATATCCTTGGCTGCAAAGAAGGAAAAGCACAACATGTCATGGTACCTGGACTCTGGATGCTCGCGACACATGACAGGAAGAAGGTCTATGTTCCAAGACCTGGTGCTTAAATCTGCTGGAGAAGTGAAGTTTGGAGGAGATCAGAAGGGCAAAATTATTGGCTCAGGAACTATAAAGTCTGGTAACTCTCCTTCCATAACTAATGTACTTCTTGTAGGAGGAATAACGCATAACTTATTGTCCATAAGTCAATTAAGTGACAATGGTTATGATATAATCTTCAATCAAAAGTCTTGCAAGGCTGTAAGTCAGAAGGATGGCTCAATCCTATTTATAGGCAAGAGAAAGAACAACATTTATAAGATTGATCTTTCTGATCTTGAGAAGCAGAAGGTGACTTGTCTTATGTCTGTTTCTGAGGAGCAATGGGTCTGGCACAGAAGATTAGGGCATGCTAGTTTGAGAAAGATTTCTCAGATTAACAAACCAAATCTGGTCAGAGGACTCCCAAATCTGAAATACAAATCAGATGCTCTTTGTGAAGCATGTCAGAAGGGCAAGTTCTCCAGACCTGCATTCAAGTCTAAGAATGTTGTTTCTTCCTCAAGGCCGTTAGAACTCTTGCACATTGATCTGTTTGGCCCAGTCAAAACAGCATCTGTCAGAGGGAAGAAATATGGATTAGTCATCGTAGATGATTATAGCCGCTGGACATGGGTAAAGTTCTTGAAACACAAGGATGAGTCTCATTCAGTGTTCTTTGAATTCTGCACTCAGATCCAATCTGAGAAGGAGTGAAAGATCATAAAGGTCAGAAGTGATCATGGTGGCGAATTTGAGAATAGATTCTTTGAGGAGTTCTTCAAAGAAAATGGTATTGCCCATGATTTCTCTTGTCCTAGAACTCCACAGCAAAATGGAGTTGTAGAACGAAAGAATAGGACTCTACAAGAAATGGCCAGAACCATGATCAACGAAACCAATATGGCTAAGCACTTCTGGGCAGAAGCAATAAACACTGCATGTTATATTCAGAATAGAATCTCTATAAGACCTATTCTAAATAAGACTCCTTATGAATTGTGGAAGAACAGAAAGCCCAACATTTCATATTTCCATCCTTTTGGATGTGTATGTTTTATTCTGAATACTAAAGATCATCTTGGTAAGTTTGATTCTAAAGCACAAAAGTGTTTCCTTCTTGGATATTCTGAACGCTCTAAAGGCTACAGAGTATACAATACTGAAACATTGATTGTAGAAGAATCAATCAATATCAGGTTTGATGATAAGCTTGGTCTTGAAAAACCAAAGTAGTTTGAGAATTTTGCAGATTTTGATATTGATATATCAGAAGCAGTAGAACCAAGAAGCAAAGCTGCAGAAGCTGGAAGTCTCAGAAGCAATGGATCAGAAGATCAAGTTGCTGCATCTTTAGAGAATCTCAGAATTTCTGAAGAACCAACAGTCGGAAGATCACCTAGACTTGCCTCAGCTCATTCAGAAGATGTGATCCTTGGAAAGAAAGATGATCCTATCAGAACCAGATCATTTCTTAAGAATGACAATCAGAAGCAGTGATCAGAATCAGAAGGCGTAAAGTCTATTAAAAAAATTTACAGCTGTCATCTATTATCTGATGGTGAACACGTGTATGTACGGTTAGTACAAAGCGTGCAGTTGAAAAGACGCCGACCTAGGTAACTGTGTTAAATCATTTCATTTACCACGTTCTCTCACCTAACGTCACTTATCATTTAATGTAAATTGATTTCTCGTGATTCTGTAACTGTTCATTTTCTAATCTTATTGCATTTTTTTTAATCTGTATCTATATATTCTTTTCAAACCATCTCATATATCTTTTTCGCTCCTTGTCTCTCTTTCTTCTTGCATACTCTCTTTTGAAAACTTCTTAGTCGCTTCTAAAACCCTAACCGAAAACCCAGAATTTGTTCTTCCTAGTTGTTCATTCTGTTTCAATGACTGCTTCTTCATCTCAAAATGATGATTCATCTACTCCTCTCCATATTCAAGATGAAGAAAATCAGGAACTCACTCCAGTCGTTGCGTGCTCCATTCCTAAGGATAAATTAGAAGTTCTATGTGAACTCATGGTTGATTTTGATAACATTGAAGAACACGAATTTCATCTCAAAGAAGATATAATTTTTCAAGGATGGACTTCGTTGTTCGCTGAGTTCTGTGGACCAGTCTACCCAGATCTTGTCAAGGAATTCTGGGTACATGCAGTTGTCGCCCCTAAATCAATCTTGTCCTTCGTCCATGGAAAGTTTGTGGTAGTGACTGAGAACATCCTAAGGATGATGTTTGATCTGAGAAACGCTGAGGGAGCTTTTGAAATCGATCAAAGGGTAAATTGGAAAGATGTTTTATCTACTCTCTACCCAGACATAAATGAAACAAAGAATGTCAAGGACATGAGAGATCTCTACAAAATCTGGACCAAGATTCTTCTTGGGTGTTTCTATCACAGGAAAGGGACACATGCTTCTGACTTCGTCAACAATGAGCAAAAATACATTCTGTATTGCATTGCCACTAAGAAGAAGGTTGATGTTATCTACATTATCTTCAACCATATGTGGAAGGCTGTGAAGGAGTCCAGAAATGCCTTCAGAGAAAAAAGTTGTACCATCATTCCGTTTGGTAGAATTATCACAAATCTTCTGGTTCATTCCAAGATTGTTGAGAACCTAGAAACTGAAGGTATTATCAAAGACCTTGCTGTCACATCTGGGGCCTGTCTGAATGCTTTCACTTTAAAGAAGATGAAAGTGATTAAGGCTATCATTAAGACTCCCCAACCTCTTGCTGGAACAAGAATCAGAAGAGAACCAGTTCTAGCTGAATTAGAAACCTTCTTCAATAGTGAGGTACCAGAAGTCAAAACTAGGTATCTGAAGTCACAAAAAGAGGATAAAAGTCTTAAAGATCAAGAGAAAGGTGCTCCAATTAAAGTAAATCGCAAGAAGGAAGAAAGGACCAAAATAAAGTTTGATCATCCTTCTGTTAATCGAGTGAAGGTTGTTCAGAAAGTTGCTGCTACCACTGAGAAAGAAGTGGTTCCAGAAGAAGTCATTGCAAAGGTTGTTAAGGCTGTTTCTGTTGATTTTGAGAAGAAAAAGAAGGAAGCTGAGAAAAAGAAGAAGAAGTCAAATAACAATGCTGAGTTTGTTGAAGTTGTTGAGAAGAAGAAAACCAGAAAAAGGAAGATGATTCTTCAAGAATCCGATGAAGAAAATGTTGTTCAAGAGGCTGTGAATCAACAGGAAGTTCTGGCGAGCGTCAGAAGGAAAGAGATCTCTAGCGGCAAAACAAAGATTGTTGAAGAGCCGAAGAGTAAGAAGCAGAAGAAGACTGAGGCTGTGGTCAAAGCTCTTCAGAAAGCATCCAAAGGTATATGTATTTCTGAACCTGATTCTACTCCTGCTGGTATTTCAGAAGTTGCACCAATAGCGGTTGCCCCTATCCCTGAACCAGAAAAAGCCACATCAGAATCACCTATAACTGTCCATGTTCTTACACATCCATCTTCTCCTGTAACTATTCCTTCTTCTCCACCCACCATCAATCCTGTTCTGGATATACCACCCCTTCAAACTCTCTTTCCACCTCACACAAATATCTCCATCTCTCAACCTCCTCCCCATGCCAACTTTGAACCCATTCCTTCTACCTCTCAAAACAACCATAGTGGTTCTGATCTTCCAACCTCTGCATCACATGAACAGCTGCTCCGTGATTGCAACTACACTCCCAAGCCTCATCCTGAAGTTGAAGTGGTAGTGTTAGATTCTGATACTGAAGCAAAATCTTCTTATAGATTGGATAGAGAACCTCAACCTTATTTCATCCCCAACCCTGCCTTTTCAAAAACCAAAATAAAATCCCGCCTTGTCTACCCTATTGGTGTAATTTTTGAAAAATTAAAGAGGAATCTCAGAAGTATCTTTGACACCCTCAGAATTGTTGAAAGTTCTGTCTTGAATGACGTTGCTATGCGGAAGTTCTGGAGAATCTTACGCAGAAAATCAAATGCTCTCTTTATGGAACTTCAGGAAGCCTGTGTAGAAGCTGCTCCACGGCCTCGTGGAATTCTAAGAAGCTATGAAGACTTCTGGTTTGCTCGTCTTAGAGGAAGATATACCTTGGAAGAAAAGCCCTTTGTGGATGAATTGGAAGTAGCAAGATTGGCTGCTGCATTGGAAGCTAATCCTTGCAGGGAAATTATGGTCTGGAGACCTCGATATCCAGTTCTGCTCGGGGATTTCAAGACCCTCTTTGACTTTCTGAGGGAAAACCCTTCTAAGGAAGACCCAAGCTTGGTCATTCCAGAAGTTGTTGACCCACCAGAAGTTGAAGGTCCTTCTGCCCCCAGGAATCTAGCTGCCATTCTTCAGGCACTTGAGAATGGAGATTCTGAGATTCCAGCTGCAGAATATGAAGATGTTTCTATGCAAGAAGCAGATGTAGAAGATCATGTTGCTGAATCAGTTCCTGTTGAGGAAATCCCTGCAAATGATCTATCAATGGAAGCTACATATCACAATGCCATCCCGTTGGATAGAAGCTGTGAAGCTTCTTCTGATGAACCTTCCCGTCTTACAAGGACTCTGGAAGTTCTTCAGAAGAACCAGGATGAGCAAAGCTCAGTCAATGCTGAGTTTAGAGCTTTCATAGAGAAGCAGAATGAGCACAACAATGGGGTTCAAGAGATGTTGGCCAAGATCTTGTCAAGGCTAGGGTCATCTTAGATTGAGTCTTAGTTGTTTTGTTTTTGCTTTTGCTGCATCTGTTTTGTGCATCTTCTCTTCCTTATCTTCCTGTACTTCTGTACTTTTGTCTGCTTGAACTTAAATGAAAATTATCTTTTTCTTCCATGTGTTTCTTTTTGTTTTTCATTTGAATCTTTTATGTTTTTGATGATATGACAAAAAAAAGGGGGAGAAATAGGTGATAAATGATTTGATTTAATCAGTTGCTTTACTAACAGAACTTGCAAAGTTCTATGCTTTAAGTTGTGTTGTTGCAGGAATTGAAGATTCAAGATCAACATTAGAAGCAACAAGATGAATCAAGTTCTTGGATTCTTGAAGCAAGCTGAGTGCTATGATGAAGCTTCAGAATCAGAATCAGAAGCAAGAAGGAAGAATGTTCAGATATTCTGATGATAGAATATGATCTGAAACATTATGTCTATTTGTTCTGACACATTCTATATGGCTCTGATACATATTATGTGTTCTGAAACATATTCTATGTTTTGATTCATTCATGCTGACTTTTGTCATTTAGTTTTGTTTTGTAACATTTCAGGATGTAGAGATGCTCTGATGATGCTCTGGTACATTCAACAATGTTCTGATACAATCTAGCATGAAGTGATGTAAGAAGAAATTCAAGCTCTGAAGCTGTCCCAATGGAATCAAGAATCAGAAGCTGTGGATGTTCTGAAGATCTAAAGAAATTCAAGTTCTGAAGCTGTCCGATGGAAGCAGAAGTCAGAAGCTGGGAATGTTCTGAAGATCAAACAAATTCAAGTTCTGAAGCTGTCCGATGGAAGCAGAAGTCAGAAGCTGTGAATGTTCTGAGGATCTAAAGAAATTCAATGTTCTGAAGCTGTCCTATGGAAGCAGAAATCAGAAGTCATGAATGTTCTGAAGATCAAGCACTGTGAACGTCTCTACTGAAATACTCAGGGAAGTCTTTTATTTATAAAATTCTTCTAGTATTAATTTCAGGGGGAGATTGTTAATCTCAGGGGGAGACATATTCACATGCTTATGCTATAGCTGTGTAAATTGTCTTTAGCCGTCCGTTCTTTCTGATCGCAAATTCATATCATTTATATATGTTTTTGTCATCATCAAAAAGGGGGAGATTGTTAGAACAAGATTTGTTCTGATCAATATTCTTAGTTTTAATGATAACAAGGATATGAATTTTGTGTGAGATAATGTGGTACTCTAATACATTGCAATTTCCCTTTCAGGAAATATATAAAGAGTATGCACAAATCAGCGCTCAGAAGCTTTGTCTCAGAAGGTTCAGCATGCAACATCAGAACATGGTCTGGCAAGACATCAGAAGATGGTCAAGGCAGAATCAGAACATGGGTCTATGGAAGCATCAGAAGAACTTGAGATCAGAAGCAGAAGCACTGAAGTTCTCATGGTATCACGCTCAGAAGCACTTCAAGGTCAGAAGACAAGAAGATGCTATGCACCAAGATGTTTGACTCTGATGATATTCAAACGTTGTATACACAAACATCAGATCAGAAGAAAGTACAGGTGGCAGGCTACGCTGACTGACAAAAGGAACGTTGGAAGCTATTAAAGGCAACGTCAGTAGACACAGCGTGAACAAGGCTCGAGGTAGTTGACAAAAGCGTGAAACATTAAATTCAATGCTGTACGGAATACGCAAAGCATTAAATGCTCCCAACGGTCATCTTCTCAAGTGCCTATAAATATGAAGTTCTGATGAGAAGCAAGGTTAACAATTCAAAAAAAGAACTTACTCTGAAAAACTTGTTGAAACGTTGTTCAACTCAAAGCTCAGAAACTTCATCTTCATCAAAGCTCACTACATTGCTGTTGTAATATATTAGTGAGATTAAGCTTAAACGTTAAGAGAAATATCACTGTTGTGATTATAGCTTTTCAGAAGCATTTGTAATACTCTTAGAATTGATTACATTAATTTGTAAGTAACTAAAGTGATCAAGTGTTGATCAGGATACTCTAGGAAGTCTTAGCTTGTGTCTAAGCAGTTGTAATTAGAGTGATCACGTGGTGGTCAGGATACTCTAAGAAAGTCTTAGCTTGTGTCTAAGCATTTGTTCCTAGAGTGATCAGGTTGTGATCAGGATACTCTAGAAGACTTAGTCGTGGGATAAGTGGAAAACCATTGTAATCTGTTGCGATTAGTGGATTAAATCCTCAGGTGAGGTAAATCACTCCGTGGGGGTGGACTGGAGTAGTTTAGTTAACAACGAACCAGGATAAAAATAACTGTGCAAATTGTTTTTATCGTTCAAGTTTTTAGACTACGCTTATTCAAACCCCCCCTTTCTAAGTGTTTTTCTATCCTTCACTTTTCGTTGAAAATCTGGATCTGTTTGTATTTTTTCATTTTGATTTTGCAGACTTCCCCCTTTGACTTGGCTAGGGTCTTTCTGCAAACTGAGTCAAAAGAAAGTGGGCTCTCATCCTTATCCAATTCTTTGCTAGGCCCATTAACTCTACCAACAAAATTTGATTTTTTTAAGTCAAATTCCTTAGGCCCGCACCCACTAACCGAATCCTCCAAAATAGCCTTTTTACCACAGTGAAAAGCACCCTTCTCCACGTTCGCCGGCCCCACTTCACCTTCAGCATTTAATGCATGGTTAGCATGGGGAACTGAAGATACGTAATCTGGCAACACATATTCTGCTGGCTCTAAAATTGCACCGAATGGGGAAAGACTCACCCTATCGCCGCTCGCATGTTGCGCCAACGTCCCAGCAGTACCCCCTATCTCTGACTCAGCCTCCCTATTTCTCAAGCCTTCATCATGTGTCGCCATCAACTGAGAGTCAAAGTCAGAGGGACCTTTGAGATGTCGCACTCACCTTCTTCCTCCTCCCCTAAAGAACCGTCATCCGCCGGAGAAGATGAGTCCTCCGGGACCTCCTCCTCTCTTTCCCTTTTCAGGGAAGCCATGGTGCCGAGAGCAAACTCCTCCTCCTTCAGAAAACACTTGAATGATTCTCCTTCCACAGTGACTACACACTCTTCATCGATCGAAACCCCGATCTTTGTTTTGATAAGACACTTTGCTTCATCCATCTTAACCCGTGTGATTGTTTGATCACTACATTTAATGAAAGATCCATAAGATTCTGCAATGATCTTGAAGGTATTCACTCCCCAAGCATGACAAGGCAAGCCCGAAATCTTCAGCCATGTTAATCTTTCCAAATCAACATCATTGGAACACCATGCCCTAATACTGCTAAACCATTCTTCCCACCAGACTCTACATTCTTCTAAGAAAATTTCAACCTCCCCAATAATCAGGTCTTCAAGCAGGCACAAGTTTGGACCCAACAAAGTCACCCTGATGGTAAAAATCTCCTCTTCAATGAACAGATTTTTTAACATCGGCGCCATGGCTGGATTCTTCATAGTTCCATCAAAAGCTCCCCCATAACGAATGAGATCCTCTGACTCAGCTTTCACCACAAAGGATTTAAGAGCTGCGTTGCCTCCGAATCTTGACTCAGCTGCCCTACGGTTTGACGCCACCTCTGCAAAAGAGCGGTTGTCAATCTTGCCAGAACCAAAGCCTCCACCGCCGTATACGCCTTTGCCACCGTTGTCTCTGTATGTCACATTACGCCCCTTCGAAAAAGTACCAGTCGAGACTTTCACACCTCTTTGATACCTTGGTAAATTTGCAAAGAGCTTCTTGCCATCAAGCATCAAGTTGTCAAGTTTGGTTGCAAGCAATTTCTCGTCCTCCACATTGTATCATGATCTTGTGGGCATGTGCTTACACAGCCATGTCTCGCACACTCAATGAATCATCCGTTGCTGAAAAACATCAGCAATGGATGATCAAACACGGACGCACATACAAAGATAGTGTCAAAATGGAGAAACGCTTACAAATATTTAAAGAAAATTTGGAATACATAGAAAAATTTAACAATGCTGGTAACAAGAGTTACAAGCTTGGCCTAAATCCATATTCTGATTTGACTAGTAAAGAGTTTATTGCTTCACATACCGGAATTAAGATTCCAAACCAACTTTCTTCCTCCAAGTTGAGGTCAAATGCAGTACTGTTCGATGTTAATGATGATGTTCCAACAAATTTTGACTGGAGAGAACAAGGAGCTGTCACTGATGTTAAGAACCAAGGCAACTGTGGTAAGTTACATAAAAATTGTTTTTCATATTAAGGAACTAATCTTCATCTTTTGATATTATTAAATATGTGTTGTAGGATTTTGTTGGGCATTTTCAGCTGTGGCAGCTGTAGAAGGTATTACGAAAATCAAAACCGGTAACTTGATTTCATTGTCAGAGCAACAATTGCTTGACTGTGATCAACAGAGCCTAAGGTGTGGTGGGGGTTATATGGATACTGCCTTCCAATCTATAATACAAACCAATGGTATCGTTAGTGAAGCTGATTATCCATACCAAGAAGTTCAACAAACATGCCAAATAAATGATCAGATGACAACCGCAACTCAAATAACTAGTTTTGTAGATGTACCTGCTAATGATGAACAACAACTACTACAAGCTGTAGTACAACAACCAGTATCAGTTGGGATCAAAGTTGGTAATGAATTTCATTTATACAAGGAAGGGATATATTCAGGAACATGTGGAGCATCCTTCAACCATGCAGTTACCGCAATTGGTTATGGAGTAACGGGAGATGGAACAAAGTATTGTTTGATTAAGAATCAATGGGGTAAAGATTGGGGTGAAGGAGGGTACATGAGGGTGTTGAGGGAAAATGGTGACCCTATAGGTCAATGTGGCATTGCTGCCCATGCTTCTTATCCCACTATATAGTAATACTTTCAAATGAATTTCACAGTATTAGTTCTTGTTGCGTTGCTATAAGTAATTATAAGTAACTATAAGTGTTGTAGTTTTGTCCAAATTTTCCTTTTTCTGAAGCTCTTGGCTTCTTCGTATTTGTGCTTCTATTGTGATGAAATTAATCTTATTTATATAAATCAAAGAAACATATTTATTATTATAATGCTCTAGAGTTTGAATACATTTCATTAGCATGCAAGACAACTTTGAACAGAAAGGTATTTTTAAATATAGATGAAGAAGATGAGATTAAGAAGGTTGCATGTGCATGATATGTAGCATGTACTGCATCTCACTCAATAATAGTTGCATGGTAGTTAGTTTGTTAGTGTAATAAAATTGATACATTATATAAACTACTTGTAACCACTTTATTTCATCAATCAATGCAATCTATTTTACTGTTCATCTTCCTCTTTCTCTATTTCGTCTTCTCCGTTAATAGAGCTACATGAAAACTTAGAAAAGGGTAATAGTAAAATGTACATTAAGTGAAGTTGAGATGATTTGGAAAGAAAATTAGAAGACAACAACACTCTGACATCTCTTTGTTCATCTTTCAACAATATCAAATATTTTTCACAAAAATAAGTGTAACGGTGAAATTTTGAGACTAGAGTCATTGATTTACTTAGCTCAGACATTTTAGTAGAGTTTCCAATGCGCTTTATTGTTTCCAAAGAAAATGGGAAAAAGAGAGAAATAAAACCCTGGGGGGTTGGTTATGCAAGGAGAAAATATTAGCCCCCCTCACATGTACGGTACTCCGTAGGTACCTCTTTGAATATATATTTGTTATTATTGTTATTGTAAAATGTTTATGTGTTTTGTTTAAATAGATGTGAGGATGAGAAAAGAAGATTTTTAAAAGTGAGCTCGGTAAGACATCGCATCTTAGGCCTACATATCCCTTTAACAATAGGGAAGTCAGAGCTTTTGTAGTTCCCCTTAAAAGGAAAATAAAAAGCCAAGTGACAAAATCTTTTTGGGTGTCGAGCTTTAACAATACTCAACGAGTTTTAAAAATGTTAAACATTAACAATACTTAACATATTTTAAAAGGTGTCAAGCTTTAACAATACAAGGCAAGGGTATTTAAAAGAGTGGTGGTTGAGCTTTAACAATACAAAACCAAGACTTAATTTAAGAAGGTTGAGCTTTAACAATACAAAACCATTTTTAAAACAAGGAGGGGTGCAAAGCTTTAACAATACTAAGTAAAAAGTAAAAGAGTTGGAAAAGAGAGTGAGTACCTTGATAATTTTGGTGAGTGTTGAACCCACGCCCTTCACTTCACAGCTTAAAAGCTTAACCATTGAGTCAGGTTCCATGTTGTGATCATAAGATGCAATGTTGAATGCATTATAGTGCAAGCAACAAAAGATTTGGAAATATTGATCCGGGCATTATCGTCCTCAGAGATGGAGAGATGCCATTCAAGAGTTTCTACGGTTTCGAACTTTGGATCGAATAAGAAAAAAGTAAACAAAGATATAGACATTAAAAGAATAAACACATTCTTAGAAGAGAAATAACTTATCAGGAATGTAAATATATTCACTCTTCACAAACATGTAAGTATCAGATATGCCTAAGAGGGGGGGGGGGTGAATTAGGTTTTCAAAATTTAATTGGTTTAATGAGAATACTTCTAACAATTTTTGTTTAAGTGTTTGAAGGTTTTGGATGGTTCCTATCTTTTTCTTGGTAATGGTGATGAAAGCGGTAAAATGCGGAAAGGTAAAGAACACAACGATATATACTGGTTCCCCTCACAATCCGAGAGTACTCCAGTCCCCTTTCAAACATGAAAGAGATTTCACTATAGTTAGAATGATTGTACAAGCCTATGCCTACTATCTAACCTATAGGGTGATCAAAGGTTCTTAACACCTTTAAGATCAATCAACACTAATGTGAATGAAGAACAATCCTCTTCAAACACACCACTTACTTCCAACAATCCTGGATAGTAAGGAAAAAATATTCTTTGAATTTATACAAGAGTTTTTAGATGAAGTATGGAGAGCAATATCAATCTTGGATTGATCTTCTTCTTCAAGTAAACAATTCTCAAAATGAATATAAGTGTTCACAATGTATGCATGAAACTTTGAATAATTTCTCAATGAAAATGTGTATAAAAAGTTTCACTTGAAGATGATGATTTGATGAACACTTGGAAATATTGAAAGATGAAGAATATATAGTTTATGAATTGTTAATGAAGAAGGTGTTTAATGATTATGAAAGATGTAGTATATATAATGTGTTAAACACCTCTTTGAAAGGTTATTTTTCCATGAAGCAATGCAATGATCAATTGGTAAGAACACAAATTCGTTTGAATGAAATCATGCAATGGAAAAACACACTGGTTCAGTAGGAACCGGTTCCTGCCTGGGACAACCCGGTTCCTGCTGAACGTTATAGCAGAATTATTTGAATTTTGAACTTGGGAACCGGTTCCCACCTAGGGATAACCCGGTTCCTAGTAGTAAAACACAGAATTGAGAAAATGCATAATGCTGGGAACCGGTTCCCCCATAAGGACAACCCGGTTCCTAAAACCTTATTTTGAGATTTTACTTTTGAAAAAGGTTTTAAATGAACTTTTAAAGTATGAAACTTGTAGTATGTTTATGATATGCATGGAAATGTATTTGTGAACAATTATATGTCAAAGTGAGTATTGTTTATACCTTTGACGCTTTAGCTCGATTTTGAATCTTCACAAATTCTTCAAGACTTTGAAATGATGTATATTTGCTTTAAGATTTGAAATACTTTTTGCACATCCTTTTATGAAAGCTTGATGTCCATATTGTCTTCATCAAAACAAAATATGCTTGAGAAGCTTGCAATTACATTCTCCCCCTTTTTGATGATGACAACCAAGTCTTGAAATGTTTTTGAAAAAGTTGTTTTGTGCTTTGAAACTATGTTGAACAATGCAAGGCTCCCCCTATGTTAGAGACTCCCCCTAAATCCATGATTTCTTCTTTGATTTATGGTGATGAGTTCATTTGATATTTTTTAACAATGGCCTGCATTTTTCTTTGAAACAAAACAACAACAAAACACATGCATATTCTTCTCCCCCTTTGTTATTATCAAAAAGGATGGGGAAAAAGAAAGAATAGATATGAAACATAAACATAACACAATTTGAAATAAACATAACACACATAAACGATACGATACGTAGTTTGTTACGTTTACAACATAAAACACAAATAAATGATCCTAAACATCACAAAACATAAATAGAACAATGTCTAGAAAGCATAGATATAAAAACGAACAATTAAAACATAACATAGAAATTAAAATATAATTAATCACTTTCATTCATTTTCTCTTCATCATCATCATCTTGTTCATCTTCCTCTTCACTTCCTTCTTCTTCTTCATAATGGGCCAAGATGCACCGTTAAGTGCGTTGAATTTCACGCATTTGTCTCCTCATAAGATTATGCTCATAGTTGTTTTCCCGCTTGTTGTTATCAATGGAGGTTTGAATGGAGCAAAGCTTGTTGAACATCATCTCCATTGTATAGCCACCTTCGGGAGGTTGAGGGAATTGTGGCACGGTTGGCTCAAAGTCAATTTTGTAAAAGAATCTACCTTCACGATCCGTAACAATTTCGGTATTCTTAAGAGCGGTTGCGGTGGTGATAGCACACTCTTGTTCATACATAGTCTTCTTCGGTTCCCTTTGGAGGAGGACACCGGTATTCCGAACAATGTGAGAAATTGCCCTTGCATATGGTAAGCCTCCTTTAAGAGAAGCCATAAGTTGCATGTGGCGCATAATTGAAAGAGCCCAATTCACTTCAATGCCACGTCTTAGAGCAACCAAGACCATCAATTCAAACTCATTGATCCTGGAATGGTTAGAATTCTTTGGAAACAAAACATAAGCAATGATAAGATGGAGCATCCTATCACTTACCGATAAACTTAAACCAAACATGTTGAACTTGGTAGCAAGTTGTTGGCGAACCGTATCACGTTGAGTAGGTCGGCACATATCAACAAAAACATCAATCTTGCTATATGGTAGCCAATCTTCTTGAATGTTACCTTGAAGGAGCACTAAACCCTTATATGGAATTCCTAACACTTTCCCGAATTCCTCAACATCTAAACATATTTCTTTTCTTGAAACTTCAGACAACAAAGTGAAATCATCGGTCACTATCTTAAGGTTATGGTAAAATTCTCTAACCAAATCCGGGTAATAATCACCATGGTCAAGCACAAAATTAGCTACCCCTGCATTTGCTAGCCTAGCCGGAAAATTGAAACTGTGATTAGGAAAGTCAGGGAGGTTACCGTACTTTGCCGGAAGGAGATTCCGACTACGGGTGTTGAAGGTGAGTCTCCGACTCTTGACAGTTGGATGAATCTCTTGAGGCTCCTCACTTGTTTCACCAACCTTGTTCTTCCCTTTTGCATTCCTTGTAGCTCTTGGTGCCATGGTTGAGAGTTAGGGTTTTGGTTTGGGATATTTGGATTTGGAAAGTAGAAGATGATTTAAGTGAGATATGTGAAAGAGTGGAGGATTATATAGAGTTTTGAGATAATGGGTAATTTAATTTTGAGAGTTATGGTGAGATAATGGAGTTTTAATAGAGTTTGACAATGGAGGTGGAAGGTTTTGGAGAAGATGAAGATGAATGTTGAATGAGAGTAAATGAGAGTAATTGTGTGGTGTTAAGAGATATAATATATATTGAAGTGTAATAAATAAAAAGAAAAATAACAAAACAATAACAACCACATAAACACACACGTGACAGCTAACAAGATAAGTAAAAATCTGGAAAAAAAACTACGTGGGAACCGGTTCGTCCCTACATGGGAACCGGTTCCTGAGACACACAAAAACATTGCCTCTGGTTTTTACTATGGGGAATCGGTTCCTCCCTACATGGGAACCGGTTCCTGGACAGAAAAAGTCCAAAAACTTTAATTTTATGAAAAGGAAGGCATATATAGCATACATAAACATCAAGATATAATATATAAACATTCATAAAGCACTTTTTGACACATAAAATGTTAGAAATGTGTACCTTTGATTTATGATAATGAAGAACACATTTAAACATCACCTTCATCTAAAATTCCAAGCTCTCGTCGAATTTTGTAAAACGATTATTTTGGGAGAGGCTTGGTGAAGATATCTGCAAGTTGATTATGAGTATCTACAAAAGTTACTTCGACATGTCCTTGAAGGACATGGTCTCGGAGAAAATTATGTCGAATGTCTATGTGTTTGGTTCTTGAATGCATGACCGGATTTTTTGTAATATTTATAGCACTTGTATTGTCGCATCGAAGAGGAATGCATTCGAGATCAAGTCCGTAGTCACGAAGTTGTTGCTTAAGCCAAAGAATTTGTGCACAACAACTACCCGCTGCTATGTATTCCGCTTCGGCCGTGCTAAGAGCAACACATGCTTGCTTTTTACAAGCCCATGATACTAATGCATTTCCAAGAATGTGACAAGTACCACTTGTGCTTTTACGATCAGTTTTACATCCTGCATAATCCGCGTCAGAATAACCAATTAATTTGCAAACACTACCTTTAGGATACCATAAGCCAACGTTGGTCGTTCCTTTTAGATACTTCATGATCCTTTTAACCGCCATAAGATGTGATTCCTTTGGATTTGCTTGAAAGCGAGCACAAAGACACACACTGAACATTATGTCAGGACGGCTTGCCGTCAAATACAATAAAGAACCAATCATACCTCGATACTTAGTAATATCAATTGGAGTACCGGATTCATCTTGATCAACATATGTACCGGAGCCCATTGGAGTATTCATTTCTTTACAATTATCCATATCAAACTTCTTCAATAATTCTTTACAATATTTGGATTGATTGATAAAGATTTCATTTTTGAGTTGCTTAATTTGTAGTCCAAGAAAGTGTGGTGTCGTTTTCTTTTACCCCCCCGTTTCACTTGGGAGGACGGCACGCTAAACCCTTCACGCGAAATTTGGAAGGAGAATGCGCCCGTGGTGGGATGAATTTTATTTCAGTTCTTCCTACGATATCACACGAACTTTCTTATTGGTCCTACGAGTAGGAAAGGGGAAAAAAGATCTCAACTAAACCCTAGGAGTTTGCTAAGTGTGGGGATTTCACCTAGACTAGAAATTCTGGAGTCCGGGGGGTCGGTTATACATAGGGAAGTGTTTAAACACCCTACATATCTGTAGTACTCTACAGGAACCTTCTCTGTGTCATTTGTGATTGTGTTTGCTGCTAATGATTGGGAAAGTTTCTCCTTTGTGTTAGGAGAGAGAGTTGAATTGATTAAAGAAAGACAGACAGATAGACAGACTGACTATTTTTGGTATTTTATTAGCTCGCTGAGATTCCTTGTGAACCTCATGCCTACATATCCCTAGTGGAAGTCAGAGCTTAATGTAGTTCGGGGAACTAACTAGGGAAATTAATTGTTTTTTTTTGTGCCTTGCTTGAAGCTCAAGGTTGAAGCTTGGAATTAAATCTCTGTTTACAATAAAGTGACATGAAATCATCTTTACAGAGAGGTATTTGTACTATTCTACCACAAACATTTAAAGGAGTGACAGAATACCTGGATTCATTTCATTCAAGAGGGGGACCTTACTTGTGTGTGCAAGTATGCCAGTCAGATGCCTCTTAAATGAAAGAAAGATGCTCGTCCAAATTAGGGAAAGTGTACAAGTCTGGGGATGTGCCAGAGCATGTCTTTCAGAGTCCTAAATGGGAGACTTTGATTGAAATTGAAATTGAAATGTTTGTTTGTTTGAATGTGGTAGAGTAGTAAAAATATCTCTCTATAGAGATAAGCTATGTCTATCTACTGTATAAAAGATTTGACTTTAGCTGGCTTGTATGAGGCCCAAGCTTGAGGCTTTTTGATTGATTAATTAATATTATTGACTCTGGGAGATGACTCCACTGGGGATTAATTACAGGGTATTTTTGTGTTCTGTACAAAGCCCAGAATTGAGGCTGACTCTACTTAGGGAGACTCTATTTGTGTGCCTTGTACAAAGCCCAAGGTTGTGGCTAACTGTTGAGGATAATTGAATGAATGACTCTATTTTATGTGCCTTGTACAAAGCCCAAGGTTGTGGCTAACTCTAGCTAGGGAAAACATTATTTTCTGCCTTGTACAAAGCCCAAGGTTGTGGCAGACTCTTAAATAAATGAATTGAGTATGGATGACTCTATGGGGAAAAGATCCTAGGTGTTAGGAATCTTTGACACATGAAAATATGGTTTATCTGCCTTGTACAAAGCCCAAGGTTGTGGCTACTGAATGATGAATAACTCACTGGGGAGACTCTATTATCTGCCTTGTACAATGCCCAAGGTTGAGGCTGACTCTTGATAGGGGAGTTTTATTGTTTGGGTGCCTTGTATGAAGCCCAAGGTTGAGGCTAACTGTTTTTGTTGGTTTTGACTCTACTGAGGAGGTTTTATTTATTAAAAGACTGTTTTTCTTTGGAAGCTAACCCTTTCCAGGGATTTTGACTCAGCTGGTGAATTTGTCTGTTAAAAGACTGACTTTATCATGTTTTTTGGAGGCTGACCCTTTCCAGGGGTTTTGACTCTTTTGGGGAAATTATCTCCTAAGAGAAATGAATCTTTGGTTTTTGACATTTTTATTAATTGACTTTGGAGGCTAACCCTTTCCAGGGGTTTGTATTAAAAATGAAAGAATGTGTGGAAGCTAACCCTTTCCAGGGATTTATTGAAATGGAGGTTGATTTTAATTGACTTTGGAGGCTAACCCTTTCCAGGGATTTTGTTGAAAATGAATGGCAGAAAGATTATCTAATGGAGACTTCTTGTTTAAAGCCTAAGATGAAGGCTGACTCAATGCTGAGGATGACCCAAAGCATGGATCCTAGACTCTGCTAAGGAAGATTGATGAAGATAAGGGTGACAGAGACTGTCCATGTCTCTCATTCCAAAAGGTGTACTCAATGCAAAATTGAGACAAACTTAGCTTGTTTAAAGTCTGGTTTAAATTGGAAGAAACTCACCAGGGTAGGCTAAAAGGTGGCTAAAGACCTGTTCCTATGTTTATAAGAAACCTGATGGGTCCTTGTATACAAGCTCAAGAGGAAGCTGGAAATGCTTTTAAGAAGCCTGTGGGTCCTTGTACAAAGCCCAAGAGGAGGCTAATCGAGGGTCCTTGTTATAGCACAAGAGAAAGCTATGTGGTTTTGAACTTATTTTGGCTCTAAGCAAATGGATAAGAGGTTTCACCGGGAATAATTCCTCTTTGGGTGGATGTGTCCTATTATTTGGATTCTAAGGTTTTTACCAAGATGTTTCACCGGGAATAATTCATCTTGGGGGTTTGAACTACAGATCTCTAATTAGGAAAGAGCCTTCACCGGGAAGACATTCTCAATCCTAGGCCATATTCCTATAATATATATATAGTTTAACTGTCCTAGGGTTTATACTCAAACGTAGTTCTAAACTAATATATATATATGCACAGTTTATATTTGACAGTAATTTAAATAAAGACTGTAAATTGAAAGCTTGTAAAGCCTAACCTGGATGGAGTGGAGGCCATTGAAGAAGTATGTACAGAGCCTCAACAGTAATTGGTGGATAACAGTTGAATATATATATGATAAATAGTTAAGGGTTTTTTTGAAAACAGAAGAAGTGAAGATGGACAAAGGTCACATAGGTATCTGAAGAGTTTCACCGGGAATAATGCCCTTCAAATACCAGAAGAATGTTTTGAAAACAGAAAGAAGATTTTGAAAATACAGTTTTTGAAAACAAGCTAAGAAGAGAAGGTTTTTGGGACTTACACTCTATTAGAGGCCCAGTACTTTACAGTACTGGTGTAAAAGCAATTGAAAATGATTTTGAATGATACAAGGTTTTGTTGTTTGAAAACCCTAATCATTTGATTTATTTGGAGATTGAAAACAGTTTTGAGAATTGACAAAAGTCAACTTAATCAAAGTAAAAATAAAGATTTTTTACTTAATTAAGACCTAAACAATTAGGGTTTTATCATAAACTTTATTTACAAAATGATTTAGGTTAAAACAAAGTGAAAATATGTATTAAAGTATTTAAGAAAATACCTAAAACATACTATTTTAAACCTAATAAAAATACATGAAATAAATAATGTTTTTATGATTTTTTTGATTATTCACAAAATAGATATGTTAAATAAAAAGTGTGTGAAAAATGAAGTGAAAATGATTTAATTTGATAAGTGAATTAATTATGTGAAGTTGTGAAGAAAATGAAAAGAAAAAGTGATAAAAAAAATATTTTGGCCTCACCATGGTTTGAACCCACGCCCTTGAAGCCAACAATAAAAACACACACCAACCAGCCAACGCGCGCATGGTGTTATAGAGGGCATTTCATTGCAATATGTGTGTTGTCTAGTGCATAGAGTGGAAAAAAGAAAATAAAATCAAAAGGTCTGAGGCGAGGGGGATTCGAACCCCAGACCTTGGGCATGAGGAGACTAAGAGCGCATGTGTGGCCACTAGGGCAAGTTATTCATTCGTTAAGGAAACGCCTATCATTGAAAATAAAACAAACTTCGCTCAGAGATTTGAAAAATGGCGCCACCCTCCATCTTCGTCTTCAACCTCAAGCTCCATCAATTCAAATTTCTGAACTCTCTCAACTCTCAACCATTTGCAATGATGTAAACATGAAACTTGCTCTAAATTCACTCACGATTCTAAATATGTAACTAACATGAATTAATATTAACTACATCTAACTAATTTACCAGAAATCGTGAAGAACCCTAAAATTTCAAAATCAAATTAAATGACTATACTAAAAGATAAATGGATGATGATAGAGGGTTTTCAATCCTCTGATGATGCTGAACAAGATAGAATCGAGCTATTTTACAAAGAGTACTTAAATTAGAGAAGTGAGGTTCAGAAACTTACCTCTGAAAATGGAGGTCGTGAGGATGATAGAGACCACCTGGGCTTGAATGAATGATCTCAATAGCTTCTCTGAGACTCAATGATGCTAACTGGATGCTTATTGTAGCCTGAATCCTTCTGAATTGTTCTATGGACCTCCCTCGATTTCAGCTTCAAGTGAATATGGAGGTTGTTGAATTTGGAGTTACAGATGAGCTGCAGCCATCTGGTTAGCTTCACTATGACCTGAGGAGTGTGCCTGGATGATTGGCTTGGCTTGAAACCTCCTGAATTGTTCTGTGGTCCTCCAACTGCAAGTGCTCCAAATGAGAGGTGGAGATGATGATTCTCCACGCCCAGCAGTGTTCCAGAGGTTTGGATCACCTCCAAATGCCTCCCTCAATGTGTTTGAATACTTATTTTCAAAGAGAGAGCTTTGGTTTGAAGAATCCGAGTCTTCTTGCCAAAGGACCTTTGAAAAAACTAAGTATGAAGAAAGAAAAGAGAAAGCAAGAATTCTGTTGCTTTGGTGTGGTTTCTGAATGAGAAAGAGGCCTCTATTTATAGGCAATTGGTTCAGAGCAATTGATCATAGTAAGCTTGCTTAGTGTAGTGAGTTTGGTTTCTTAGCCATGAAGGAATTCAAAGAATATTCCAAGTGCAATGATGAGCTCTTTGATACCACTCCCTAGCCCTCGGTTTTGCTTGATCTTAGGGGACCAAATGGCTGCAGAAATGAGCTCCAATTGGTTGGGAGAAGATTCCTTTGATGAATCACCAATTTGTCATAAATTCAAAAATGCAATCATTACATAATCACATGCCTTTGTTTTTGGGAATCTTCTCTAATCCTTATGCAATGATGGAAATTGATGTATGGTATGGTTTCAGATGCATTAGAGGTCGTGTAGCATCACTTAGTGAAGCAAAATGCACAAAATTGCAAAGTTTCAAATTGTACATGACCTATAATTTTACTTCATGAGGCCAACTTTGAACAAGCATAACTCCTAGCTCAAATTGAATTTGGAGAAGGTTGAAAACAATTTGGAAAGCCCTAAACATCTACTTCAAATCATTAGTTTGGAGTTTCTTCAGAATCCTTTGGCAAATTTGTGAAAAATGAGGCCAAAGTTGGAAGAAAACTAAGTTAAAACACTTAGAAAAATTTCTAAGTGTTTATGACCTAAAACTCCAAAATTTCCAAAACTCTTAAATGATTGATCTTTTGAAAAAAGTTCCTTTGTAAGATGTTGTTTTATTTTGCAAGATCTACAACTTTCATGTTGGAAGTTTTTTGAGTTGTGTAGGTGAAATTTTGAGTTCTCACCATGCCTTAAAAAACCCTAATTCCCGACTTTTTGCTCCTTGATGAATTTCTTTGAATTTCTTTGGTCAAATGACTTTATTATCCATATATTGATGATATTGATCCTTAAAAGTCATGGTTTGACCAAAAATCTCAAAAGTCAATGGTGATCCCATACAGTTGACTTTTTCCTGGTAAGGTGAGATTTTGGACTTTTGTGTAGAATCAAGATCTTCTCCTCAAATGAATGATGTAAATGGATTATATTGAGGTAGTAGAGACTCTTGAATCATGTCTTGAGTTTTGGATTCATGCCCTGATTAAAAGTCAACTATCTTGGTGAATTAGGTCAAAAACCCTAATTGTCGACCAGAGGACAATGATGACTGTAGACTCTGAACTGAGGTGTAATGTCCAGTGGATCTTGTCATATGAGTTATTTGAAGATGATTGATGTCTTTGAATGATCCCCTGGGGCTTTTTAGGGTTTCCCAAAGGTGATCCCTGATTTCAGTCCTTAATAGGCTCAAAACCCTAGTTTGGTGACCTGAGTAAACCTGTACTCAGATGACTGGATGTCTAATCAATCATAGATGAGAAAAATGAAGTCCTTGGGCCCCATGATTGTATTAGGGACTAATCCTTGTATTGATTGATCCTTTGCCTGAGCTTTCTTGTCTTTGAGCATCCTCGATTA